>NC_056741.1:158067066-158224566 GCF_019279795.1 Protopterus annectens
TATTTTCTCCATACTGAGGAGTGCCTTGAGTGCATGCATTTTCAGGTTTAGACTTCTGGCATTGAGTAGCATTACCCTCAGTTTTTTCGTTACTTGTGCTATTTATGGCGGTGGGTTTGTCTTTTCAGCCTTGCCTAAAAAAAGCACTATGGGGGTAGCAAGAGCCTTGGCAAGTATTCGAAAGCCTAAGGGTGACAGGTGCAAGCCGTCTCTAGCGAAGCAGCATGGCTTGTCGAGCATGTCATCCAGGTGGACAGACACTGGATCCCCTTTGAATGACACCAGAAACTTAGCCAATTGTTGAAATTGAGAATTTTTTCTTTATATCGTGGTATCATTCTTGGTGAGGGCAGGATGCTACTCAGGGTCAGGGACATACCGGCCTAGGCTACGTGATCAGAGAGCTCTTCCATGTCTCTTTTCATGTAGTCCAGGGAGGTACGGCTCAGGTCATTCACGCCAACATGGACAATGACAGAGTCATATTTGTACTTGTTCTGGAGTGACCTGAGTGATTGTGTTATGTGGCGGATCCTGGTACCCGACAGACAGCTAACAGTAACCTCTCCTTATTCAGCCTAGTGAGTGGGACATCAGTGTGCCTGACTATAGAGTCACCTATTACTAGTATGTTGGGTATGTTATTTTGCCTTAAGGGTGGTGATTGCATGGAACACTGGTTTTATGAAGTATGTGTTTCATGGTTTGTGTTGGGTGGTGGATGTTGCTTGGATGTTTGCTTTGGAGGTCTCTGGTTGTTTTGCAAATTTTTATTTAGAGCCTCCGAGTATGTTTCCATGTATTTATGTGTGTTTTTTGCCAGTGCTAGTTTAATGGGTCTATGTAAGACTGGTGGTGTGATGCAAGTATTTCCCTTCTCCTCTTGACTGTCTGATCCAGTCTTGGGTTGAGAGAGCTTAACCTCTAGTTTGGCTGTATAACTGCATCTCTTGCATGTATTAGTGTTTGGTGGTAGGAGAAGGGGGGTTGTCTGTGTACATGAAGCAGTTGTAACATTGCCTCAAAATGCCCAGATTCACCAGTTGAACTGGGGAGTACACCTGAAACTGCCCTTTGGACATGCCTGGATAGGTACAGTGAACTGTTTTACTGGATGGCTGGTAAGGTCGAATAGAGAGCCGTGTCCTTCTGTACAGTACAGGAGGGTTTAGTGCTAGGGTTTATAAGTGCTTGCTATAAGTTTTGAGCAAGTGCCGGGCTGGGAATTGAATGGCTTGCGTGCTTAAGTTGAAAGTTTGTCTAGTTCCAAGGGAGAAATTGAAGAGGAGACTTTGTGGAGCCGAGAATAGTTTTAACCAGCGCTGCCCGGCACGCAAAACCAGGCAAATATGGTATTTATAGCAGGAAAATGAAAGAGATGGAAATTAGCCCAAAATGGCCAATAAACTACTAATTTCTGGGCTGAAACCACTCCTCCAGGGACAGATAGGCTGCTCAAAGCTCCCTTCTCTCACAAGTGAACAGAGAAACTTCCTTCTATCCAAGTAAGGTATGGGAGAGATTTGTAACACGGCCCTGAATTCAACACTAACCTGAAAACTGGACTATACTAGCTTAGAAATGTGGGAAACAAGTGTGTGTGTGTGTGTGTGTGTGTGTGTGTGTGTGTGTGTGTGTGTGTGTGTGTGTGTGTGTGTGTATATATATTTTTTTTTTTTTTTTTTTTTTAAATAAAGTATATACACTCAAAAAAACAGTTTAAAAGCACAGAAAAGGATACTTATTGTCATATATCGCAGATCAGTGTTGTAGTCAATGCCCCCAGTAATGAAGTAGGAAGAAACACAAATACAGTAAAAGCAGATGAATAAAGTGCCAATTTTATATATTTATATATATACTGGTAACAGGAAGATGGAAGGTGCAAACGTAACTAATAATGCAAAAACATGCACCAAAACCCAGCGGTAGTGCGAAATTAGGGCTAAAAGTTTTGCTGTACTCAAAAGTTGTAGTGAGCAATAACCAGCTCAAAGCAGTAATCCAAAACGCACGATGCACGATTTATTAGGAATGAACCAGACGTACACACAGTAGGCTTCACGTTTCGTCAAAAACTTCATCAGAATAATGAACAGTCATCTGTCACACTTGCGTAGACCGAGAACCACAGGTCAATATATATCAGCTCTCTGAGCTGATATATATTGACCTGTGGTTCTCGACTGTGACACATGCCTGTTCATTATTCTGATGAAGTTTTTGACGAAACGTGAAGCCTACTGTGTGTACGTCTGGTTCATTCCTAATAAATCGTGTGTTTTGGATTACTGCTTTGAGCTGGTTATTGCTCACTACAACTTTTGAGTACAGCAAAACTTTTAGCCCTAATTTTGCACTACCGCTGGGTTTTGGTGCATGTTTTTGCATTATATATATATATATATATATATATATATATATATATATATATATATATATAAAACAATAGAAAATAAACAAACAAACTGATTTAAACAAGTTACCCAATTAACCAGAAAAAAAGCTCAAAACTGAGCCCTGTTCCAGCAGTTTTCAATCAGACAAGTTCTAGCTGCACACCCCTGCTTACTAGGGTGCAGGGGAACCTTTTCCAAGAAATGATGGCCTGGATCAGTGCTCAAGTTATACAAACAAAGCTAGATTCAGTAGGCCTGAATCTGTTCTATGCTACAGCAACAAGGCGCACCAATTTCAGAAAGAAACAGTTCAAATAAGCAGTCACAATAAGCCTGTGACCAGAAATTGCCAGCTCAGAAGGGCAGAATCCAGCCTCTCCTCACGCAAGAGTGCAGACCACAGACCTTCTTGTAGAATAACTGGCCTGAAGCCCAAGTGCTTAACCCAGAACTAATACACTTTTAGAATAGCAGACACTGGGTCTTCAATCAGTGATTTCCAGCTTAGAAGGAAATAAGCTACCTGTCCTGCCACAACAGTGCAGACCACAAACCTTCTTAATGTAAAACAGCCTGTATGAAACCCAAGTGCTTAAACCAAAAGACTTAGAATAACAGTTACAATTTAATCAGGCTATGACCAAACAATAATAAATGCAGCAGAATAAATAAAATTGAGCACTTTTAAGGAAAGCAAAATAAAGTTGGAAGAAACACAAATACAGTAAAAGCAAATGAATAACATGCAAAAATTTTTTTTTTTTTTAAGTGCAAGAAGAGAGGAAGGAAGAACCTAAGTTGGCTGGTCTTCTCAAAGATTCTCTCCGTATTAAGTAGAGTGAACACTAGACTCAGAATATGATCTCACTGTACTCAGTTAAGTGATCAAATGAGATGGACCCAGGAGGAGTGTTCTAATACAGACTTACAGGAGGGGCGGGCAATTCCAGAGCCACCAACACTAATACCAACACAAGAACAGGGAGGGTGAGTGGGGAACTAACTGCAGAGAGACACACAGCACACTGTTCAGAAACACACAATTAGGAAACAGAAAAAAATGAAAATACAGCACTTTTAAAACTGCAAGTTTGTACTTAACAAAAGACTAAAATTCACTACTGCAAGTTTCACTTAGCTTCAGCTTGTAATGTAGATGTTTGCAGCCAAGCAAATCTCTCAGGAGTTGAGCATAAAATGATTTCTCAAACGTTGTGGCTAGCACTTAAAGTACAGAGGAATCCCTCTAGGCTATTAAATATCAGATAAGAAATAAGTGATACCAACACCCCCTCTATAGCAAAATAACTGCAGAGAGACACACAGCACACTGTTCAGAAACACTCAATTAGGAAACAGAAAAAAATGAAAATACAGTACTTTTAAAACTGCAAGTTTGTACTTAACAAAAGACTAAAATTCACTACTGCAAGTTTCACTTAGCTTCAGCTTGTAATGCAGATGTTTGTGGCCAAGCAAGTCTCTCAGGGGTTGAGCATAAAATATATATATAATAGTAAGCAGAGGCAACCAACACCAAGTTTTCTTTTAAAATAATAATTTTACTGTAACAAATATAAATTCTGCAGACTTTGCCTAAACTGTTAACTGAAAGTATAGTGAGAGCTGAAAATATTGTGTTACAGGTTATAGCAACTTCATTTAAATGGTTTGCAAGATATAACAACTTCACTCATGTGGTAATGCTTTAGGACTAACAGACATTCCTATGACACTATGGTAGAAAGGTGGTCAGAGAACAAAATAGACAGGCTTGACAAAACATTGCAATCATAGGTTTATAGGTGTTTACTAGGCTAACTACCACAAGGGCCTTTTTAAGCCTAGCCATGCATCCCAAATCTCTGACAAGTTCTGATAACATTGATAAGTGTATGCATGGACCTGGGAGATGAACCATTTACAAGTTACCTCTGTCCATTAGAGGCATAGGTGCCAAAGCAGGGATGAATGTCCAGTTTCCCATTCAATTGTCCAAGTTGCACTTGAATTGGGTTAGCGAGGAACTCTGCTTCACATGGATGGGGATCCTATTCCATAGATGGGGTAGCCTCTGGGATGCATACCTATCTCCCCAGCAGGTCCAACCAGATGTCAAAGTAAATAAAAATCTCTCTCTCTCTTTCTCTCTTTCTCTTGTTAGGTTCATAGGTTCAAGTTATTGATCTGTAAGGATCTTAAGAAGCCTTGACTTACATTCCCATTATGTTTTATATGCAAATATATGAAGGAACATTTAAATGATTCCCGTATCCATAAGAAAGGCAGGTCAGAAAAAGAAAAAAATATAGATAGATAGATAGATAGATAGATAGATAGATAGATAGATAGGTAGATAGATAGATATATAGATAGATAGATAGATAGATAGATAGATAGATAGATAATAGATAGATAGATAGATAGATAGATAGATAGATAGATAGATAGATAGATAGAAGATAGATAAAGTATGCAGAGACAGCAAACACCACCGTTTTTTTAAGTACCCATTTTACTGCATCACAGGGCCAGATCTAGTACTAGTTGTCATAGTCAGCTGCCTAGGGACCGTTGTTGGTAGGAGGCCCCTCCTGTACTACATTAATTTAAAAAATGATCTTCCTACAAAGTTTCCAATTGGCTTACATTTAATTTTTTAAAAGTTTCTGCTCAGCATTCATTTAATTAAAAAAAAAATCTGAGCAGTGTTCTGTGTCCAAAAGAATTTCCCATTGTCCAGTCAAAAGAGATTTCCTTGTCACACAAAAACTAGCAGCCGTTAGCTCTCAAGATTTAACTCAAGCAGAGTGGCGCCATGACTTGGAAGCAGCAGTGGTGCCAAAAGTTTAACAGTACACATTAAGTGTTAGTAGGCGAGAAGTAACCAAATCGTCACACTTCACACTATATCTAACACTCAGAATTTAACTTGAGCATGCTCTATAGCAAACAAGGCATACTCTAACTTTAATTTGGACCATGGTGAAGTGTGAAATGCTCATTTTAATTTGGAACATGATTAATAATGTGCTTATGTGTGTGTAATTATCAATATTTAACTTGAGCATTTTCTATAGCAAATAAAGCATACCGCAGCTTTAATATGGGACATAATGAAGTATGTAATGCTTGCTTTAATTTATAGCATGATGAATACTCCAGGTTGTGTGTGTGTAATACTTGAGATTTAACTTAAGCAGCAGGCAGAGCATATTGTAATGTGTGCATGGGTGTCTGTGAAATGCCCCCAATTAAGTGTGCTGTTCAGATAAGTTATTTCCTCAATCTCATACCCTGTCCCTTGAGCTCAGGTGGCAGGAACGTTAATCCCCCACACTAACTGCCAGACAAGTTTTTATTGCTTATTTATTTTTCCTGTATGGTAAATCACTCAGGATTTCAGTCAGTCAGTCATTGATAGTCATTAGAATTTCACAGGTTTTGTGGTTCACAGAATACGCGCTGATGCAAAAACTGTTTGCTAACTTTTTAAATGATTCAGAGTAGTCTACTTTTATTTGTCTACATTTTTGCAGAACATCTCTGATTTTGCCACATATGTATGCCCTGCCCTTGAGCAAGTCACTTAATCAGACAGTGCTTTGGATCTACTTGAAATTTCAGTTAGATTCCTCAGCAGTCCGCTGCACTGTACGCCTTATAACTATCTATGAACCAGGGTAGTTATGATACACAGGAAGGAAAATTATTGAAGTAAACAGGAGCACCATCATATGAGCCATGTTCTTTGGCTATAATCCTTGGTTTCCTTAATGCTGGCAGTGTGTTTATTATTTAGCTACAAATAAATTAGACAGCATGCTGTCTGTGAGTTTAATGTTAATATTTTAACTATGAATACATTTTAATTTAGCTTGTTTTTTGCAGCTACACAGGTGTGGACACAGGTGTGGAATGCACTGTTTGTCTAGCAGTTAGTGCAGCTGAGTAAGGCTTATGAGCTGCTGGATATGCTTCCTGTAGTACATGACTTGATCCCCACAGTCTTCATTTGCCTTGTGTGCCAAGTTACTTCAACAGACAGTACTCTTGGGCTTGTCCTGAAAAGGGACTCTTGTGTTCAGTGAACTGTCCCAGGCTGTTAGCAAATGCTTTATACTATCTGTCTTTTGAATTACTGCACCCTTCTCATACACAGTAATTAGTACTTTATTATATGTGTAAGTCTCAGCACATCTCTTGTACTTTAATGGGTTGCCAGATGCATTGTTCCAAGGGAATTAAGTTTGCTGTTTATTTCTCAAGCTAAGTCTGTTTTCAGTATGAAAATGGCTGTTTGTGTATTTATGTACCATTTGAAATCAGTTTAAAATTAAATCCAAATCTTTGTATAATTGTAAAAACAAGAAAGACATGCATAAATGGACATGCCTTCATTGAAGGTTGGGCATCAGACTGACACCTCAGCACCATAAAAATCTACTGCCAATCATTAGCGGACTGGAGTTCCACTGTGGTGACCCCTAACCAGAAAAAGCCGAAAGAAGAAGTGTGTACGCTGAAAGCTTTGAACATTGTTTATTTGTAATTGAGGAAGAGCAAAGCTCAATCCTGGCCAAGTGGGGTCCTAGGCAGGCTAATGGATTGGGACCCCCCCAGCAGCCTCCTAGCCCCCTGACAAAAGCCCCCCTCCCACATGCAGACATTCCAGTGTCCTATTACTTGGCTATTTCTCCTTAGCATAAACACTGTTCAAACCTGTCAGTGTTCATACTATTTCCTTCATTAAGTCTATAATGATTACAGGCATTTGGATTTTATTTAAACTTTTATTTCAAATTTTATAGCACAAACACTGATAGACATTTGCTAAACAAAACAATACAGTCACACAATAAAAACAGGCTTGGTATTAAAAGTAAACTTCTCTGCCCTTGAAACTCACATTCATTGAAATGGCATTGAGACTCACATTCAAAGAAAATGCATATGGCCAGTCGTAGATTAAGTTTACTTTTGGGCTGTTTTCAAACCATAGGCCCCTTACACTCATGCATGTGCTCTTTGATTCATCTTCCTGATTGTATTTAATTATGTCCTTTGTATAATACAGCACTGCTTGTTAGAGTGCATTTTAAATTTGTAGTTTTGAATATTTTTCCAGTAAATGTCTATATGAACCAATAATGACAAAACTGCTCATTTCAAAAGCTTTCAATCATAAAAGGCTCCTCAGACGTCTGTCATTACAATCCACCAATGTCAGTCAATATACACAATCTCTGCAGAAGTAAATGTCATCTGAATAATTCCACATTCAAGAGATTTGTAAATAATGAAGAGGTTGCTACTAGCAAGCAACTTTATATTTCAGTATTTAATCTACAAATTCAGTGCCTGCTACCCTTGAAGAATAAATTACCTATGTCAGATTAAAAAATGGTAAGCTGCTAATATTGCAGTAGGGAACAGATGGCAAACCAACAAAAGGTTCATAGTTGCAAGGCATCGCATCCTAAGGAGGACACACTCAGGACTGCAGCATCCCCCTTAAAGTACAACACACTATCAGCAATCCATTTACATGGTGTGCAAATAGAACCCAGAGACTTCTGCATCAAAAGCAAGCATGCTATTTGTTGTGCTGTTGACACTGCTTTCAAATTCTCTAGCACAAACAGTAATGACCATTTGCCAAATAAAACAGTTGCACATTGAAAACAGACTTAGCATGAGCATCAGTAAACATATCATCCCTTGAAGCTCACAATTCCTTGAAAATGTACGGAAACTCACAATTCCTTGAAAATACAGTAAAACTAATAATCTGGTAGTTGGTGTAGAGGATTCAGGCTCTTATCTCCTGTAACTAAGGTGCAGGGTTTGAAACTTGTTAAAATAAGTAACCTGCCCACCCCTAAGTAGGGCATTTTACACACACACAGTGTCTTGCTAAACAAGTTCTAAAATATCACACTGTTCTACCAATCCAGTAGGAAAAGTGGACAGTACATAGCAAGGAAGATTTTAAAGCCTTATTTTATAGGGTATTTATAAAGAACAGTGCTTTTCTATTTTATATGGATGAGATCTTGAGATATGGTTCCTACTAAGTACTGCTGGTGTATAGAAAATGCAAGGAAAAGTCAAAGCTTGACGTAGATAAAACTGCAGAAGTAAACTGAGACTGCGCACCAGACAGGCTGTTAGTTTTCAGTATATATACAAATGGAGCACACAGCATGGATAACAATGGTAATGCTATTCACAGATATCTACTGAAACTTAGCTATGTTGTATGTGGAGTAAAATAACTAGAATAATAGTTCAGTGTGCTTCTGAAATCCATTGAAGTAGTCAATGTTCTAGTGCAAACCTATACATGAATCCTCCTTTAATTATTTATTCTGCACACACATGCACATACAGAGACTCGGATGCGCGCACACACACACACACACACACACACACACACACACACACACACACACACACACACACACATACACACAGTTCTCCACTATCATCTACCTTGTCCAGCACTGCTTCTTAGTTCTCCACTACCCTTTAAAAACTGTTTACAAACATTGTGAGTACAGGGCACTCTGTTCTGTTCAAATGTGCATGTATCATACCAACAATGCATGCAAGATGGTACTAAGGACACAGTCTGTGCATGCTCTTAAGGAAGAAATGTTAGATATGCAGAGTGCGTTCTAAAATAGAAATGCATGCTTGATGGGCAGTGGGCCCCCCCTTCTTGGCTAGTGGTTCCTCCCAAGCCAGTGAGCCCTAAGTGACTGCTTTGGTCACCTAGTGCTAAATCTGTCTCGGGGGAACAGATAGTCAAGTAAGGAGATATTGGTATTGCTGGCAGGGGACTGATTCATTTCCTTGCAGAGGGCCTCTTCTGTCTATGATCTGGCTCATTTAACTCTTTAGGTTATGCTGCAACAATACAGCATTATCAGGTATTCAAGTGGGTTAGATCTGTACTGAGTGATGTCAAAGGGGAGAGCTATTACTGGTAACAGAGAAAAAAATAAAGAGATCAAAATAAGATGAAAGCCCCCCCCCCCCAAGAAAAAAAAAACAAGTATGCTATGTGCAGTAATATTTCTGATTTTTGTGGGACTGGGGGTTGTTTAACAAACGTTGCTGCAGATTTTATATTGTCTGTCTTACTTTATTCATTGTACTAATGAATGAATTAATTCACTGATATGCCTGCATTTAGGCAAAACCAAGCAGTCTGGCAGATAGTGCAGAGGACTAAAGCTCTAAGATGTTAATGAGCTGCTGCCAGTGGCAAAGTTGCAGTGTTTGAATCTTCCCACCTACAGTGTTACATTCAGCAAGTCATTTAACCAGGTGGTGCTTTGGAGCAATAAGAATTTGGGATGGGCTCTTCGAGCTTTGCCAGGAGGTCATATCTAGTAGGGAATATTATATCAATATCACCAGCACACCATTTTTAATGCAACATGTGAAATAGGAATAAAGGTTTGAGGATGGATGGATAGACAATTTATTATTCAAGAGCAGCAGGCACTATATTTGTAGATGAAGCACTGAAATGAAAAGTTGTTTGGCAGCAGCAACCTCTGCATTAGTAATAGTTCTGTTTAATGTGAAATTATTCAGCTGACATTTACTTCATCAGAGATTGTACATATTGACTTGGCATATGTTATCAGGTAGTTACTATTTCTTATGCTCTCATAATTGCTCTTCTATTTAAACTGTGCTACACATGGCTGGATGTTATGGAATGATGCTAGTAAACTTGTGTAATTTATTTTTTCATAATAATAAGTTGGAGTGCACAGTCAGCAAAGCAGCTATAACTGCTAGTGGGGTTGCAGAAGAGGCTGTCCCTGGATGATTGTGACTTTTGCTCTTTTGGTCATTGTTAAACAGTCTTTAATCTGAATTTGCAGGACAAGTATGCACAAGTTGGAATACTTTGGTTATCGTGTTTTTGTGTGAAACAAATTTGAAATGTGTCTGGTCAATATTATTGCTACTAATTTATTTGTTTTAATACAGACATCTGAGAGGGATGCAGTCAACAATGTAAGTACAATTGCTGAGTTTGGGGAATGTCTGTGGATAAAAATGACTGACTCTGCTGACCTGATAAATTTAAAAGGTCACTCATCGAAAGCAAATTGGAATAGTTTACTATGGACATTTTTTCACAATCACACATGCGTTGTGTATACAGTCAATAAAGAAACAGTAACTGTTGAGTATGGATATCGATAAATTAAAATGACAGCAGTTTGAGTGATCTTTTATGCTTGAATGTTCTGAAATAGGTACTTTTGTCATTAATGGCTCATAGTATCTGCGGTGGTGGTGCTGCGGTAGCGTTGTCGCCTCGCACAAAGATGTTGTCCTGTTCGATTCTCAGATAGTGCATCTGCTGTGTGGAGACATGCGTGAATGGGTGTACCTTCATTGAAGGTTGTGTGTCAGGGCCAGCAACTCGGTACGTAAAAATCTACTACCAATCATTAGCGGACCGGAGTTCCGCTGTGGCCACCCCTAACCAGAAAAAGCCAAAAGACACAACAACAACATTTTGTTTACTGCTTACTTGTACTTGAAAAAATGTTCAAAACTACATATTTAAAAATTGTTCTAACAAATGTTGCTGAATTAAACAAGAAATATCATTTAAAGCAATCAGGGAGGTGAATCGAAGAACACGTGCATTTATGCACAGTCCTAAAAATGTGCCAGAAAGCCCATCATTTGAAAACAGCCTGGAGACCAAGCTCCACATAATATGCTAGTGGCCTGATGCATTTTCAGTTAATGTGTGTTTCAGTACTTTTTTTTTCAGTGGGAGGTGGATTTTCACATAATGGTTAAGGTCTTCACCTCATAGATGCAAAGTGCAGGGTTTGATTCTGAAATCCACCTATGATAATAGTCTTCAGGCTGATTGACTAGTATTTACACAATGTGGGATTGAGTGCATTTTCTATGAATATGACTTTCAATGGAAGAAAAGTTTACTGTTTCTCATGCTAAGTCTATTTTTAATGTGAGACCGTTTTGTTTGTTTAGCAAATGGCCATCAGTGTTCATGCAAAAAATCTGAAATAAAAGTTTTCAAGTTAAATTTAAATCTTTATAACCATTGTAAAATTAAAGAAAAAAATAGTATGCACACTGACAAATTTGAACTTTGTTTTTGGTAACTGGGGAGAGACAGCCAAGTAATGGGACACTAGAATGGTTGGGGGGGGGGTCCTTTATCCTGCCTAGGGCCCCATTTCACCATTATCCAGTTCTGCTGTAACAAACATGAATTCAGCAGACTTCATCTGCACTGGAATAAAAAATATAGTGAGAGGTGGAAACTCATATTGGTTGTAGGTTTTAGCAACTTCAATTAACTATTTTGCAAGATAAAACTTACTGCTTCAGGACTAACAGACTTTCCTGTGACACTATGTTAGAAAGGTGTTATGAGAAATAAAACACACAGACTTGATAGCACCTTGCAATTAGTTGTCAAAGTAACTTAAAGATGTATCTCTTTCTTTCTCTTGTCAAGTTCATAGGGCCAGAGGTTTATAGGCAGTTGCTAAGCTATTGATCTGTGTGGATCATTAGCCTAACTTTACATTCCTGTGGTAGTTTTTTTATATTTTGCATACAAATAACATAGAGATGAAATGAACAGGTATATGTTGGAACATTGATGGTTCCCTGTCTGTGAGTGGCAGGGTTGCTAAACTCATGGTGAATTTGCATTTACTCATCCATTTGTCCATATTACATTTCATCAGCATGAGGGAAGTACTTTGATTTATGTGGAGAGGATGACAGTTCCATAGAAGTAATGTTCTATGTGATACAGTCTCATCCCTCTAAAATGTTCTGTTTATTTTGCAAAAGAGATTGAGATTCCTTGAGTGGGTGTTTATGATACCACCGGACTTGTGAATGTGCAATAGGTCTGACAGAACAGTGTATGTTGGAGCTTTGTACTTGAGGCGCAGGTCACGTATCAGTAACCTGTATGATACCGAGTAGAGGAATAAGGCTTTCAGATAGTATGCATAACGTTTTTTTAAATGGACTTCATTAGGTTTACAAGGAACAGGGAAAATCATACAAAAGAAACACGGATAACCCATCAAGCTAATAATTACAATACCATGGTAATATATCAACAGTACATAAAAAGAAAATAAATTCCATAAAATGTGTACAATATGTACAGGTAAATTGATATATACCAGCTATCATTCCTATATGAGGAGAAAAGAAAAAAAATCTAATAAGTTGAGTAGACACCCTTAGATAATACATGAGCTGCTAATGTGGGTATAAGGCACTAATGCCATAGTTCTCTAATAAACATTGCAAATTCTGTGGTGGTTTATGACAAGAGACTACATAATCAAACAAGTAAATTATATACTCTAAATGTTGTCTTACAACATTCCCTATTTGCATAAAAACTTTTGTACCCCAAGTAGACTCCAACTATTTTTTCCACAGGTAGATAGCAAATGCTGGAGGTGTGATGGGGTAGAAATAGGTTACTGTGAACATATGTTTTGGGAGTGTAATATGTTGGCTAACTACTAAGGAAATTATTTTTTTGAGCTGGGATAGGGGATCTGAATTGTCTATACACAGTAAGACCTTATTAAGCTTAATTCTGGTGCCAGAAAAAAAAAACAATTACTGGAAAATGGAAATCAAAATCTAAACCAAATATACTTGAAGTAGTGAATAATGTATCAGAGATAAAAGACCCAGAAGTGGGATCTTTAGAAACAGATATCAGTTCACATTTCCATCTTGAAGTATTCAATGGTGATAAAATGGAATGTATGTAAAGGTGCATGACTAAGCAATGCTATAGAACAAAAAATGCTTTCTATTCACAACCATGCGTTATCTATACTAGCTGCCACAACAGACACATAACAGACTTTCATTTAAACAGAAAAATAGTATTCTTATGTGCCCTATGAAGCCTATCATTACTTTAAAGTGCCAGTGCAGTAGGGCTTACTCATAAAGTGAAACTGTGTGTATACACACACACACACACACACACACACACACACATATATATATATATATATATATATATATATATATATATATATATATGTATATGTTTCCCTTGGGAGACAAGAAAACCCTGACCTTTACAGCTGATTATGCTACTGCTTACTAGTATATTTACTGAGCTCAACACAGATGTGGGGTTGTATCCCCTAGATACCCAGTGACAGCACCATGGTAACACATTAATGAAAGCTATTTGGTTACCAGTTACTGTTAGAAGGACCCTCCTTCTCAACTGCTTACCTTTCAGATTACTAAATTGTTCCTACTGTTTACTTCTAGCCAAAAAAAACATGCACACAGAGCAAAATATATGGATGCATTTAAGTTTACTAACTGTATAAATTAAATACTATATATGATATACTAGAGCCTGTATGCCCACTGCTCCTCCTATTATCTCTAAATCTATACATTTTTTCTACCAATAATGTTGTAGCATTATACATACTAGACTGCATGTATCACACAAAGCTCTATATTGGACCATTATGTGTAATGTTTTTCCTCTGTATGGTTTATATAAACTGTTACTGCCCTCTCTGTGTATTAACACATTTGTACTTAAACTACAACTTACTCTTAAATGTTATAATAAACATTGGTATTGCCAAATTGTCTTAGACTGTAGAGGAAAAAGTCTTTGCACCATCTCGGCAACCCAGTTAACAACTGAAAATAAATAAATTAGACAAATTAAAATAAATCTAACTAACAAACATACTAACTAATTAAGTTAGTAAATGTGTGA
Organism: Protopterus annectens; assembly: GCF_019279795.1. NCBI lineage: Eukaryota > Metazoa > Chordata > Ceratodontiformes > Protopteridae > Protopterus > Protopterus annectens. The sequence continues at coordinate 158,081,287 of NC_056741.1, forward strand.
TTACCTATAAAAAAGTAATAATAGAGTGTGTAGGAAAAATTGGGTATCAAAGCATTTGTCTAAGCAAAACACTAAATTACTGGCTTAGTCTACTTATCGGAGAGGTGTTTCTACACGAATTTCTAGAAATAAAATTATTTTACATCCAATGTTTGTCAGCCGAAACTCCCTCAATGTCATTATTGTTGTAATTGACAGTATTATATGATATGGTGGACTTGCAATACTAGTATCCATTATTGAAATATGGCCTGCACAGTACAAGGAAAATTGGCCTCACTGCAGTAACCATAGAGGTCTACTTCTTTCACAGAAAAAACTGCTACTGAAGTACTGACATCTCTCTTAAAATGCAAGCTGAAGGCTAAGCTTTACACATTAATTTAACTAGCTGATAACTGGGAAAATAAACTAATTCAACATAACAAGGGCTTATTTATTAATTTAACTAGCTGATAACTGGGTAAATAAACTAATTCATCACAACAAGGGATTATTTATTAATTTAACTAGCTGATAACTGGGTAAATACACTAATTCAATGACAACTTTATTCATGATTTAGTTGGTACAAATGTATTACACTTGATCAAGAAGATTTGTTTTAATATAAACTGAAATGAAATATTGTGAAACACAGAGAAACATTTCTACAAGTTATATTAAAAATAAAGATATTATTTGAGTTTGAGTTATTTGTCAGTGTTCATCAAATGCAATAAAAGTTATTGTGATCTCTATGTAATCTCTGTTTTTGTAGGCGGGATTTCTGATACTACATACTCCTGAGACTCTCCATTTAATGTAAGCAGAAATTATTTTATTTTTATTTAATGGTATGTTGACTATATAAGTAAATTAATTGTTGCAGAAGATTTCCTTTCAAGATCCAGTTTATAACAAAATGCAAATTGAGTTAATTCTGTCATTGTAAACTATGAAACAGTTAAGTCCTGCAGGTTCTGCTAAATCGAGAATTATAATATTTATTTTATTTTATTTATTTATTTTACATTTGTTAACCGGGATAGTCCGACTGGGAGTGAGTCCATTTAGAGCGGAGGCCCAGGGAGAAAAGCTCCAATTTTTTATGCAGAAGCGATAGATGTGTACTGTAGGTAATGCTCTACATTATTTAAGATTAATAATAAATATAATAAGCATACTTATGCACACTTTATTTTGCAATACAGCTCAACAAACCCATTAAGAATGCACTTGTTTTTAAATCAGCTACCAGTTATAATAAACATTATTTAAGATTAATAATAAACATAATAAGCATATTTATGCACACCTTATTTTTGCAATACAGCTCAACAAACACTAACATTAAGAATGCACTTGTTTTTAAGTCAGCTTCCAGTTATGCTAAACAGGTTTCTGTGAGTATAATAGAAAAACAAGCAGATAGTGGTCAAAGATGATTATAGTAGTAGGAAGACAAGAGTTAAGAGTTAGTCCGAAAGGGGATTACATTTTATAGTGGGAGTTCCTGAGATTGTAGAAGATCAATAGGAGACTGCATTAATCCTTCCTGCAGTGGGAGCTACTGAGTTTGTAGCAGAACAATAGGAGACTGCATTAAACTTTGCTGCAGTGGGAGTTACTGAGTTTGTAGCAGAAAATTATGAGACTGCATATAACATTGCTGCAGTGGGAGTTATTGAGTTTCATAGTAGAGCATGGGGGGGACTGCATCTATAATTCAGTTATGCAGTTACTGGACAGTGTTATTATGTGATGCATGGGCATAACCAAGATTTTAATAGGTGTGACTTGAGAGAATTTTTGAACTGTGCAGTTGAGGGAGCTGTGGTTACAGAAGTGGGGAGGATGTTCTAGTTTTTGGCAATGTTGTGAGAGAAAAGAGCTTTTCCTGCGGAGTTATTGGCTTTAGAGATACAGAGAAGAGATTTATCTGAGGAGCGGAGGGGGCGATTTGTTGTATAGTGGGTTAGGAGTTTGTTTAGGGATGGGGTTTTATCAGGATGACTTACTATGTTGTAGACTATTATCAGTTGTTGATAGTTAATTAGTTGGGGGAGTTCTAACCATTTGAGTTCTTTTAGTGGCTGACAATGATGGGTTTTCTAGGTACAGTTGTTAGCAGATTTTGCAATTTTATTATAGCAGGATTCTAGTTGTACAAGATCTTGTTTTCTAGGGTTGGTAAGTATAGGTGCAGCATACATGAGTGTAGAAAGTAGGTGAGTTTGGGCGAGAGTGATGTGTGCTTGGTCAGATAGGAATTTCTTGTGTCTGTATAGGGTACCCATCTTTTTATGGACTTTTTTGATTGTTAGTGATATATGGGTGTCAAATAGTATTTTATTATCAATAGTTACTCCTAGTATTATATTACATTTATAATCATAATATCTTATAATGAAATAACATGGATGATAATAAGGAACAGGTAAACTCAATCACATACAGGAGACATATTGGTTGTCTAGTAACTAGTTTGTTGTTGCACTATGCAAAACAGAATTCAGTAAACAAAAACACTGCTGTCTGCTCAAGTGTTAAAACAGTTTGCAAAGTATCAGCAACAACTGTATGTTAAGCAATAAATGATGCCATGCAAAGTGGGAATTATGGACTGCTGAGAAGCATTGTAAGGCCCAACAATGCAGGCAGAGGAATTTTCTATCCTAGCATGTCTGCAATTTTTCTGTAATGCACACCCTAGAGGGGTTTGAGTAAATGATTTTTTTGTTTTTGCTATAATATTTATTTATTGCTTTTGTTTACAAGGGAAAGTCCGACTGAGCACAAGTCCCATTTTCAGTGGAGGCCCAGGGAGAAATGTTTAATTTTTACAGAATGAGTAAAAGGCAGTAAGACTTACATAATAAATATATACATAGAATAGTAATAATATGACAGTTAATGAAAACATGACAGTTAAAGCAAGAATGCAGTAAAATATTGGCTAATATCAAGCTTATAAGTGTCTAGTTACTTTCAAATGGAATCAGATGTAAGTAGATATTGAGTAGGAGACAGTGACGTAATTATAGGGTGAAGATGGTTGCGAATTATGAAGGAGTATTACGGAGGTCCAGGTAAAAGGGACATAGAGAAGATATTGGAGAGGGGGAGATGATAGGCAGATAGTTCGAAATTGTGAAGAAGTCGCTGTATCATGGCCAGTTACATAAAAGAGTGGTGACAGTAAGGGTTTGGAGATTATCCGGAAATATCCCATGTACAGAGCTGGTAACTGAGTAGGTAGAACATTAGTTGAGTTGTAAATGATATTAGGGAGAGTTTTTGTCATACTGCTAGTGAGACAGAGTTCCAGGATTTAGTGAGCTGGTGGGAAAGTAGTGATTTGCCAGCAGAATTGTTGGGTTTGGATACATACAATAGGTATTTGTCCGATGAATGTAGTGACCTTGAAGGGTTATATATTTGCATGAGGTTGGAAATGGATGGACAGCTATTAGGTTTTTATGAAATGTTATAGATTTGTAGAAGTTATGAGCATCTTAGATAATGTGGAAATTCCAGCCTCTGTAATTCCCTTAGGGTGGCACACTGGTGGATCCTATTTGAAAGGTTGGCAGTGAATCGTGCTATTTTTTAGTAAAATTGCTCAAGTTTGTTTAGCAAAGTCACTTGATGTTGTTAATACTGGATGCAAATAATGTTAAAGAAGGCAAGAGGAGAGAAGAGGTGATGTGTTTTCTTATACTGTCTGAGAGGAAGGGTTTGGATCTATAGAGAGAGAGAGAGAGAGAGAGAATGTAGTTTTCTGGTGTAATGTTTTTACTATATTTTGTATGTGTGTGTCAAAGCTCAGGTTTTCATCTTATAGGTAAATAGGTTCATAGGTAAGTACTAGGCTATTGGCCCAAGGGCGTAAGTAAGCCTAGCTAACAAGGTTCCCTGGCTTACGCCACCCAAGAAAGTTATTTTCCTGTGCCCCTGTTGAGCAGAGCCACAGAAGTGATCCCCGGGGTGTATTTCCTATTTCCCATCTACTCATCAAGATTTTTCTTGAAGAGTACTAATGAGGAACTTTGCTTGACATAGATGGCTAGCTTGTTCCAGAGTATGGGAAGTCTCTGGGGCAGGACTCTATCCCTCCAGCATGTCCTGTTTATTGTGGTGGCAAGGTTTAGGTCGCTAGATTGAGTAGCTCGGAGGTATTGGGATTTCTTTAGGTGTGACATGTCCAACAACTCTGGGTTTGACATAGCTTTATATGTTAGGCAGAGATCACCTCGGAATAGGCGATATGCTATGGAGTAAAGCTTGAGTTTTTTGAGATGGTCAGTGTAGGGCATCTGTTTGAGGCCAGTAATCCTCTTTGTGAGGTACTTCTGTGGCTGTCCAGCTGCTGCAGATGTCTTGTGAGGTACATTCCAAAAGGGGTATTGTACTCTATAATGGGTCTAATGAGTGTCGAATAGAGGTGAGCAATGACCTCCTTTTTCCTGGATGAGAACCCTTTTGTGATGAGGTGTGCCACATAGAAGGATTTCCTGACTACTGTGGCAATGTGATTATTAAAGGAGAGACTACTGTCCACCTGGGTCCCAAGGTCTCTTAATACACATTTGGCGTTAAGTAGACTGCCACCTATGTGGTAGTTCATTGGTACAGAGTTTTTACCAAAGGGGATGACAATGCACTTTTTGGCATTGAGCTTGAGACTATGGTTCTGACACCAGGCATCTGTCTCAGTGAGGCCCTTCTGTAAGATGTCCACATCATTTGGGGACTCGACTATGACTCCTAGTTTGCAGCCATCTGTGACCTTTGTTAGCCAAAGGCCTTCTGTGTTAACCTGTACTTCAGAGAAGTAGATACCAAACAGGAGAGGTCCCAAGACTGAATCCTGTGGTACTCCACTTGTCACTGGTTTGAAGTCAGATTTGGAGTCTGCGACTTTTACAGTGTGGGTTCTGTCAGTGAGCCAGTTGGCAAACCATTTTGTGACATAGAGATTTATACCTAGTTTAGTGAGTTTAGCTATAATTCCAGAATGGGTTATGGTGTCGAAAGCCTTGGTGAGGTCAACATAGGCTGTGTGAACCAACTTACCCTCATCTACGGCTTTGGTGACTGCCTCAAAGAAGTTGATCAGGTTCAGGAGGCATGATCTGCCTTTCACAAACCTGAACTGGGTGGGGTCCAGAGTTTGGAGGTTACCAATGTCTTTGTTTATGAGTTCCATGATGATATGTTCCATGGCCTTACAGACCAGGCTCGTCAGGCTAATAGGGTGATAGTTCCCACGATCAGTTTTGGCTCCCCCTTTGTGGAGTAGGATAACTGTTGCTGTGCACCATTCAGTGGGCACAAAGACTGACGTGAGGCTATGATTGAATATGGTGCTTAGGTGGGGAGCCAGATCATTCTGAAGTTCATGTAAAATGCAGCCTGGGATGTTGTCCAATCCCATGGATGCTGCGTTTTTGGCTTTAGAGAGTGCAGCTTTTACCTGCATGGTTGTGATTACAGGGACTCTGCATTCTTCCCGTATAGATATGGGCCCTTCAGGGGGGTGAGGGGGGGTAAAGTTAGCACTGAATCTGCTGGGATGTTAGCAATATCAGATGGTTCTGTAATTTTTGTGCCATTGTGCTGTAACTCAGAGCAGATCTGGGTGTTGCAATTGAGATTCTTGACATTGCTATAGAATGCTTTGTGGTTGTCCCTAGAATCAGTGGTGATTTTGTTTTTGAAGCTAGCTTTGGAAGTTCTTATAAGGGATCTCAGCTTCTTACTGAGGCTGACTAGGGAGCTCCTCCACTCATGAGATTTTACTCTATTTTGCAACAGTTTCTTCCTTCTGTTGTAGAGTTTGTTTATGGCAGGGGATTACCAGATTGGCTTCCTTTTTGGGGGGGGGAATAGCGTCTTGGTTTTGTTTGGGATAGCATGAACCATGCACTTGTGTAAGTGCTTATAGAGTGCATTTGTGTAGGATTCAGCAGTCGTAACTGTATTTTCCATCTGCATGGGTGTCATAAAATTTGCCACTTCTGTCTTAAGAAGCATGAAGTTGGCTTTGGAGAAATATTTTACCATGGTTTCCTTAATGGGGGGTGGGGATGGGATATGGATATCTAGGGTGATTAGCTTATGGATCTGACCAATGAGGAGTTGACTTCAGGTGTGGAACACCTGTCACTCATGTTGGTAATGACTAGGTCTAGGATATTGTTGCCCCTGGTGGGGGTGTAAATAAGTTGATCCAGGACATTGGAATTTATGAATTCCAGAAAGCGTTGAGCGATGGAGTTGGTACATGAGTAGTTTTTTTAGTTAATGGTGGGGTAGTTGAAATCGACCATTATTAGGGTGTTTGGTTGAACCCTAATATTTTCCAGTATATCAAGAAAAGAGAAGTGGGAATCCTGGGGCATGTTGGGGGATCTGTAGCAAGCTATAATTTGGATTGCAGTTTTGCCCAGAGTTAGTTGCACTTGGATAACCTTGGATGCATTATGCTGAGCAACTAGTCTGGAAGTGTGGATATCCTTAATGAATATGAACACACCTCCGCCTTTGGTGTTCCGGTTCAGGTTAGATGACCGAAAAGTGTGGTATGAGTTATAGCCTGGTAATGCAGGGGTGCTCCCTGGAGCCTTGAACCAGGTCTCAGTCACTGCACAGATATCGATGTTCTCCATTTAAAGGAGTGCCTCGAGCGAGTGCATTTTGAGATTTAGACTTCTAGCATTGAGTAGCATTACCCTCAGTTTTTGCTTGCCTGTTCTTGTTACGGTGGTGAATTTGTCATTTGAACCCTGCCTAAAAACTGCACTATAGGGGCGGCAAGAGCCTTAGCCAGTATCCAGAATCCCAGGGGTGACAGGTGCAGGCCATCTCTGGCAAAGCATCGTGGTCTGTCGACCATGTCGTCTCAGGCAGACAGATACTGGATCCCCTTAGAATGACACCAGAAGCTTATCCAATTGTTGAAGTTAATCATTTTGTCCTTGTACTGTGGTATCATTCTGGGCGATGGCAGGATGCTACTCAGGGCTAGGGTCATACCTGCCTGAGCTACAAGATTGGAGAGCTCTTCCATGTCTCTTTTCATGTAGTCCAGGGAGGTGCATCTCAGGTCATTCACACCAACATGGACAATGATGGAGTCATATTTGTACTTGTTGTGGAGTGACCTGAGTGCGTGGGTTATGTGATGTATCCTGGCACCCGATAGGCAGCCGACAGTAACCTTTTCCTTGTTTAGCCTGGTGAGTGGGACATCAGTGTGCCTGACTATAGAGTAACCTATGACTAGTGTGTTGGGTATGTTGTTTTGCCATATGGGATGTGGTTGAGTGGCACACTGAGTCTGTGGGCTATGTGTCATTTGGGTTGTGTTGAGTGGTGGAGGTTGCTTGAGTTTCTGCCTTGGAGGTCTCTGTTGCTTGAGCAGATTATTACTGAGAGCCTCCACAAATGTTTTTGTGTTTCTATGTGTGGATTTTGGTGGTGTAGGTTTAGTGGGACTATGTGATGAGTGTGGTGTGGTGCAAGTGTTTACCTTCTCCTCTTATCTGCCAAGTTCAGTCTTGGTTGGAGAGAGCTTTACATCCAGTTTGGCTAGATAAGTGCATCTCTCACAGGTTGTTGTGTTGTATGGTAGGAGGAGAGAGTTGTCTGTGTACATGAGGCAATTTCTACATTGCCCCAAGATGCCCAGATTCATCAGATAGACAGGAGAGAACACCGGGAGCTGACCCTTGGACATGACTGAATAAAAAACTATTTTCTTCTAGACAAGTGAGGAAAGTGAGTACAAGAGTGTTTTTTCTCTAAGCAAGTGGGGAAATAAGTACAAAAACTGTTTTCCTCGAGGTAATGAGGAAGACTGAGCGCTGTAATAACTTGTAGCTTATTTAGTGCTTACATCAAGTTCTGAACAAATGCTGAGCACGAATAAGCAAATTCAAGTGCTGAAGGTAAGAATCTGTATCTGAACTAGACTAGTTACAGGAAAGAAACAAGTACAAATGTGGGCTTTTAAATCAGAAAGTTGAGAGAGATAGAAAAATTGCCCAAACGGCCAATAACTACAATTTCTGGGCCAGAACCACTCCTTATGTGGTAGATAGATTACCTAGTGCTTACCACTCCCACTGATAAGCTAGAAGGCTTCCCTCCAATATAGAAAGGATTGGGGGAATCAGGAGCTTACAAACAGTCCTAGAGTTACCACCTGTCCCACTTTGTGAGGGACAGTCCCTCTTTGGGCAGTTTTGTCCTGACAAAAAATTGTAAAAATATCAAATGTCCTGAGATTTTAGGACAAAATTATTTCCTGTATTTTATGTAATAGTTGCATAAAAGAGTTATTCTGTATCTAAATACCTAAATGTTATAAGAAACAGAATAAGCAACTAAAATGCTACAAGAATAAGCTTTTATTTAGGCAAAAAAGTTAAGTTCTAACCTTTGTACTGATCGTGGGTATGTGTCGGCCTGTAAAATCTGATGTTTGTACCAAAAATGTCCCACATTGGCCATTTGAAAAGGTGGCAACCCTAAACAGTCCTGGATATACCAAATCTGTATCTGGACTAGATTAGTTACAGGAAAGGCAGGAAACAAGCGTAAATTTTATTTTGTTACAGTTAAGCAGAACATAGGGAGATTCTAGCAAAGTTTTTTCTTTTTTTGTAAAGGAAAGGGAGAGAGGAGAAGCAGAAGATAATTCAAGGTTAGGAAACTAAGTGGATTGGCCTTCTCAGATGTTCTCTCTGTATTAGGTAGAATGCGCTAATGACACTAGACTGGGAGGAGTGTCCCAGATCAAATTTACAGTAGGCGCGGGCAACTGCAAAGCCACCAAGTATAACAGCAAGACACCAACAAGGAGGGAGTGTGGGGAACAATACTTCAGCTACTAACCAACAGTCATTTAGACAGTAAACACCACATAAATGTTTATCACAGGAGAAGAACAGAAGTGAGCCACAAAATGAAAGTTTTTAAACAGATAAAGGAGCAAGGAGACTCTACAGAATGCTTTTAACTGCAAACAAATCAGTTATATGATACACTCTTTGGCAGGAAATCAGAACAAACAAATAGATGCTTAACAAATAGAGAAAATTTCCCATTAATACCTTTCGCACAGTGAAACTAGCTAAAAAGCTTTACAAACAGTGTGACAGTAAAAACCTTATTTATCAGGCCCTGTAAGGCAGACAATTTTAGTTTAACCATGCAGATTAGTTAATAGAAATAAAATACAGTAAAAAGTATGCAGCAGGCAATATAAAGTGCTATATATAAATTGCTAGAAGCAATGTTGTGTCTTTCGGCTTTTCCCGGTTAGGGGTCGCCACAGCAGAACTCTGGTCTGCTAATGACTGGCAGTTGATTTTTACGTACCGAGTTGCCAGCCCTGATGCACAACCTTCAACGAAGGTATGCCCATTCACGCATGTCTCCATGCAGAAGACGCTCTAACTGAGAGTCGAACGAGACAGCGTCTTACTGTGAGGTGACAACGCTACCGCAGCACCACCACCACGGACAAATTGCTAGAAGCAATAACTAGTAAAAATAAGCAAAAAAAACAGGATACTTATTGTTATATATCTCAGATCAGAGTTGTAGTCAATGCCCCTCCTCCACTCGGCTCAGTGTGTATAGACAAAAATCCTCTACCAATTTAGTATGTGTGACAAGTTCAATTTTTGATTTATTGGATGAGGTAACTGAGGAGGAGGTTTTGTTGATTGTAAGCTGTTTGGGAGTAAATAGGATTAGTTTGGCTTTACTTGTGTTAAAGAATCGCTGTGAAGATGTCAGTCAAGTTTCTACAGATGAGGACAACTCCTGGGTAAGTTGGTGTAGTTTGTTGATGTCTTTTGTATTGCAGATAACTGTGGCATCATATACATATTGCACTAAGGATGCAGTTTTACAAGCTTTATGTAAGTAATTGATGAAGATGTTAAAGAGAATAGGTTCCAAGACTGATCCTTGTGGTGCACCAAATATCTATTTATACATGTAGTTGATATACAATAACAATTGAGACAAACTGTCTTTTGTCCAGGCTGATTATATTCGCATGATGAAGACATAGGTGTCCTCCAAACCCTGGATCCTACCCAATTTGGCTTTGTGAAGGGCAGATCCTGTCTGTTAAATCTGTGGATTTCTTTGAAAATGTGACCAAGGCCGTTGATTAGGGCAAATCTGTGCACACAGCATACCTCAACCTGGCAAAGGCTTTTGACACAATCCCACATTCAGGCATTACCAATCAATGTAGCAAACCGAATATAAACACCTTTGTTGTAAGATGGGTTGACAACTGGCTCACAAACTAGACACACACTATCAAAGTGAGTGATTCCATATCAATCGGGAGACCTGTTACCAGTGGAGCACCGCTGGGTTCAGTACCAGGCCCCCTATGGTTACTTCTCAGATGTTCAGATCAAAATTAAGGGGTTGTGGTTGACTAAGTTTGCACATGACTGCAAAGTAGGTGCAATCATTGAATCTTCAAATGATGTCAGTGTACTCCAGGAGGGTCTCAAGCAGACCAACAACTGGTGTATTAGTCACAGTCTCAAACTGAATGCAAAGAAATGCATTGTCATTTCTTCAGCACAGTGCCCCCTCACACTATCAAATCAACAAAAATACTCTAAGTGCCCTTGAAGTGGTAAGGGATCACAAGTTGACTGCAACCTTAACTTCAACCATCATGTTTCTACTGTAGTAAGGAAAGCTTTCTACATAGCATACTTGATTAGTGAAGGCATCACCTTAAGAGCAAAAGAAGTTATAACCCTCCCAGAACTTGGGACTTATCTAGCCCATAATTGAATATAATGCCATTTGGCATGTATCATACTAAACACCTGTAGCAATTAGAGAGACCTCAGAGGTTTCTAACAAAGAAGATCAAGGGAATCCAGCATGTGCCTTACACAGACCGACTAAAGTCCCTGTCACTATATTTCGTATCATATAAACTTCTTAGGGGAGACTAATGCCTGGCCTACAGAGCAATTCAAATCCCAAAATTAATGAACTTGCTGCATATCTGTAAATCAAATCGGATTAGGGCTACCCATTCCAGGGACCTAAATATGGCCTGTAACTTAAATAGGATATGCTGGAGGGACAGATTTATCTCTCATGACTGCTGCTTCTTTGGAATTCATGTGAAACAGAGTACCTCTATGACACTGTTCAATAGGAAACTGGAGGAGTGGATGGGGCAACATCAATTCTTACTGGGGATAGAGCCAACAACCCTCCTGGCCATGAGCAGTCATCACCAAATATAATATTGGGTGGTGACTAGCATTTCTATGGTATTACATTGGTATGAAATGGCTAGGCTTAAAAGAAACCCAAGGTCGATCCTATGCTGCTGTGATGAATTATATAATTACTATATGTATCTACTGTACATATATACATATATATATATATATATATATATATATATATATATATATATATATATATATAAATCTGTGTCTATATGTCTGTTTAAGTATATATATATATATATATATATATATATATATATATTAATATCTGTATATATATATATGGTTCTACCTGACATAATCGAAACCACACAACACCGACAACCACATCACCGACACCACATATTCGACAGTCCATAAACACGAAACCACACATAACCGACAACGAAATAACCGACGGTACACAAACACGAAACCCCATACAAAACAAAACACATCCCCATTCCACAAACCACACACACAACACAAGCACACCAAAATCCTTACAAGCCCACACTAAACCTTACCCTAACCCTAAGGTCCGTCACTATCGCACACTTACCTACCCGCTCCCTAACCCTAACTCACTTAACCCTCGGCTCCTAACCCTAACTCACTTAACCCGCCCCTAACCCTAACTCACTTAACCCACCCCTATCCCCACAGACCGTCCAATCTCACACTTACCTGCTCACTACCGCATACTCACACAGCCTTTCCCCATGTCGGCATCCTCGGCGTTGGTGTTGTCATCCGTCGTGTCGGTCTTCTGCATTGTCGATGTTCTGCAACCCGCGATTCGGTCTTCTCGATCTTCTGATGTCGGTCTTCTCAGCTGTCGAAGTCAGGTAGAACCATATATATATATATATATATATATATATATATATATATATATATATATATATATATATATATATATATATATATATATATATATGTATATATATATATATATATATATATATATGGGTCTACTTCAAAACATTGACTTACCACAATATTGAAGTCCACTTCATTGAGACAACATCACTGAATCTTCACAATATCGAACTCCCAGAACAGCGAAAGCTAACCCCAGGAAAAAAAAGCACTTGGCCACTGTGGTGACCCTTGCCCTTTCCCCACTGTACTGCAATCTTGGAGTTGGTATATTTAATTAGGGGGTTGGGTGTGTGAAAAGTGGAGCCCCTCACTTGGGAGGGTTTTCTGAGTCTATATTAGATCACTTAACGCTTAAAAAAGCGAACGGTGATTGATCAAACTTATGTAAGCGAAAGCTTAAAATATCGAAGAAACAGAAACCCGAATTTTTTCCTAGGGAAAGAATTTGGTTGTCCATTTCTGTTGCTTAGGTATTTTCAGTGCTGTAGTGGAAAGTTACAGGTCGGGTTCAGGTAAGTGTGCGATTGTGTGGATGTGAGTGTTAGGGCGGGTTAGGTGAGTTAGGGTAAGGGCGCGGGTTAGGTATGTGTGCAATTGTGTGGACGTGAGGGTTAGGGCGGGTTAGGTGAGTTAGGGTTAGGGAGCGGATGAGGTGAGTGTGCGATAGTGACAGACCTTAGGGTTAGGGTTTGGGTTAAGGTAAATGGATAGTTAGTGGTGTGTGTATAGTTTAGTGTAGGGATAGGTGTCAGATTTTAGGTGTATGTGTGTGGATTGTTGTTTGTTTGGTGAGCTTGTGTTGTGTGTATGTGTTTTAGATCAGCGATTTTTTTCCCTAGGAAAAAAATCACTGTTCCGACAGTTCAAGATTGTAAGCTTTCACTTACATAAGTTCGATCAATCACCGTTCACTTTTTTAAGCATTCAGTGATCTAATATAGACCCGGGTTTTCTTGCTTCGCTGTTTGTTGCTTTGTCCTGGTGGTCAAGTTGTTCTTTTCCCAGGGTTAATTTTCATTGTTCCAAGAGTTCAGTGTTGTGAAGATTCAGTGAAGTCATCTCAATGATTTCATCTCCAATACTGTGGTAAGTAGTTGTTTTAAAGTTGACCCATACATATATATATATATATATATATATATATATATATATATATATATATATATATATATATATATATATTTATGTATATATTTAGAGAGAGAGAGAGAGAGAGATTTCTATATCTGTAGAAAGATACATCTATATACAGACGTATGTACATCTATACATATATATATATATATATATATATATATATATAATATATATATTTATATATATATATATATATATATATATATATATATATATATATGTATATATATTTATATATGTATACGGATTCACTTTATAATCTTGAAATACTGAAATCTCAAATTTCAGTATCTTCGGACTAGAAAGCCAAACATTCACACAATATCGAAACCCCCAAAAGCATGAAATTCAAAATCGTGACTTTTAAATACACCCTCCCTCACACAAACATATATACACCTTCCTCCCAACATTACAACAAACCAGCAAAACACAAACAAACACAACAACACAAATACACACACCTACCCTACATATAAGCAGGGGGGGCAAGCCCCTCTGCATCCCCCTATTTGGGGGGCTGTGCCCCCACACCCCCGCCACTCATATATACTAACTCGAGGTTGCACTAAAAAGACAAAGTCACTAAACCCACCACTGCATACTCTATATTCCCCTTGCACAAACACACACCACATATATACAAACACCACCACTCTCAACACTTACATACTCACACTCTTAGCTATCTACCCTAACCTACACCTAAAACTTCCCAACACACTCACATACACTCAAATCCCTATCCAAAACCCTTAAAAAACAGCACTTACCTGAATCATAGGTTCATAGGTAGGTACTAGGCTATTGGCCCTAGGGCCTATATAAGCCTAGCCAAAAAGATACCCTGGCTTTCGTCACCCAAGAAAATTATTTTCCTGTGCCCCTGTCGAGCAGAGGCAGAGTAGTGATCCCCAGGGTGAATTTCCTATCTCCCATCGAATCATCAAGAGTTTTCTTGAAGAATGCTAATGAGGAGCTTTGTTTAATATAGATAGGTAGTTTGTTCCAGAGTATGGGAATTCTCTGAGATAGGAATCTCCACATATAGCCACACAACGACATGCAAACCATATACCACAGCAGACTGCACCTTACAAACACAGCAAATCCCACATACTGTGCCACCACTAGCGCAAATTCGACAGTTTGCATTCGATCAAGTACAGTTTCGCTCAAGTGCACTTTCGGCATTTTCATCTCAAGATACTGAAATTCGAGATTTCAGTATTTTGAGATAGTAAAGTGCTTCTATATATATATATATATATATATATATATATATATATATATATATATATATATATGTACTGCGGTGGTGGTGCTGCGGTGGTGGTGCTGAGTTGTCACCTCACAGTAAGACGTTGTGCTGTTCGAGTCTCAGCTACAGCGTCTTCTGTGTGGAGACATTCGTGAATGGGCGTACCTTCGTTGAAGGTTGTGCGTTAGGGCCGGCAACTCGGCACGTAAAAATCTACTGCCAATCATTAGTGGACCGGAGTTCCGCTGTGGCGACCCCTAACCAGCAAAAGCCGAAAGACACAACAACATATATATATATATATATATATATATATATATATATATATATATATATATATATATTAATGTGTGTGTGTGTGTGTGTGTGTGTATGCGTATATATATATATATATATATATATATATATATATATATATATATGGATCCCTATCATATGATATGACTGAAACCATAAGACTGAAATTTCAAAAGACTGAAAAGTCACTTGACTGAAATCCATAAGATTGAAACCCATAATACTGAATTTCAACATTCTAAATTGTAAACTGGACCATATAAAACTAGACTAGGTGGGGGGTATGCCCCCCACATGCCCCAATGTGGGGGCTGCACCCCCACCCCCCTTAACTATATATACTAACGCCAGGATTGTACTACAGTGGGGAAAAGGGCGTATATCTTTCACATACCTTTTAGTAGTCTACATGCTGCCACTACTATGCCCTTTTCCCCACTGTAGTGCGATCCTGGAGTTAGTATATATAGTTAGGGGGTGTGGGTGGTGTAGCCCCCCCACCTAGTCTGGTTTTATATGGTTCAATTTAAAATTTAGTATGTTGAAATTAAAATCATTTAAACAACTCCAAAGAACAAAGTAAAAGTGAAAAAGAAGCAAACCAAAGACCAGGAAGGACCCGGACCACAAAACGTATAATCATTTGTCCGTTTAAGAAAACACCACGAACTTCATCAGAATAAATACAAAAACTTCAAACCACCCTTTAAATACTTGTCATGTGCAAAAAATCATCCAATGACAAAATACTTCAAATTAATTATTTAAATAGCCATTGTGATGTCATGAAAATTTAAAAATATACTACAAAATTTGTTAACATTACATATGTATAAAAACATAAAAATGTATATATATAACAGTCAGTAATGACAAACTACTGCACAGTGTTTCATCAAATAAAGCCCATTTTGGAACAGCTTGGCTGACTACATCAAAGCTTCTGTAACTGAAGAAAACACAATGTTAATAGTTTCATTTAGTCCTAGAGGGTAGTCTGCTATTAAAGCTACCTGCCATTTAGTTTCCGTACATTCTAATAAGGCTCTAAATTTACCCACCAAATGACCACAAACTACTTTATCTAAAACAAAGAATGTAAATTTCTTAAAATTGTTACATATTAAAATGTGTGCCAGTGCATTATTCTGGTCTTTGTTTCTCACTGCCAACGCATGTTCATAAATCCTTCTACTTAGTGACCTTATGGTCTTGCCAACATAAAAACTGGTACAAGAATTACATATTGAGAGATAAACAACACCCACAGAATCACATGTAAACCTGTCCTTAGCCAAATAACTTTCTTGAAATGTTTCAACTCAACAGAACCTTAATTGGTTATGTATCCACAGTTCTTCAGTTACAGAGGCTTTGATGTAGTGAGCCCTTTATTTGATGAAACACTGTGTAGTAGTTTGTCATTATTGACTATTTTATATATATATATATATATATATATATATATATATATATATATACACACATTTTTATGTTTTTATACATATGTAATGTTAACAAATTTTGTAGTGTATTTTTAAATTTTCATGACATCACAATGGCTATTTAAATAATTCATTTGACGTATTTTGTCATTGGATGATTTTTTGCACATGACAAGTATTTAAAGGGTGGTTTCAAGTTTTTGTATTTATTCTGATGAAGTTTGTGGTGTTTTATTAAACGAAGGAAAGCTTATAAGTTTTGTGGTCCGGTTCCTATCTGGTCTTTGGTTTGCTGTTATGTTGAAATTAAGTATTATGGGTTTCAGTCTTATGGGTTTCAGTCAAGTGACTTTTCAGTCTTTTGAAATGTTTTGAAATTTCAGTCGTATGGTCTCAGTCAAATGAATTTCAGTGTCAAATGAGGTTTCTATCATATGATAGGGATCCATATCTGTCTCTCTCTCTCTCTCTCTCTATATATATATATATATATATATATATATATATATATATCACACACACACACACTCACACACACACACACACACACACACACACACACACACACACACACACACACACACACACACACACACATATTACCACCACCCACCTTTATTATTATAAAAGTATCACAATTCTGGTAGATCATATAACAGCTAGTTAGAAATGTGTTCTCACAAAATAAATGTCCTTCCTTTGTGCTTAAAGGTTTTTGAAATGAGGATTCATCAGCCTAATACATGAAAACTATCAGATATCCAACAATAAGCACCATAAACAATAGTATTGTTCAAGATGAAAATCTGAAGAATGTACAGGTAAATGTTACATAAGCACTGTTTCTTAATAGAAACACTTGAGTTTCAAATTACCTATATCTTCTGTTCAACTGGGAGTCTAATCCTGAACTGAGCACAATCCCTTCAATGGCCACACACGCACGCACACACATACACACACACACACACACACACACACACACACACACACACACACACACACACACACACACACACACACTCATAGACACATACCTCCTACAACAAATCAGAAGCCATGGCAGTTCATCTAAACTATGCCTTTGTGGTGTTGGAGAAATTAAAGCACCCAAGGAAAACCCAGATGTACACAACAAAGATACTTAGACTCCACAAAGAAGGTACACAGTCAAGTAAAGAATTGTAGAACCAAGCACTGTGAGTCAGTAATGGTCAAATGTTGCAAATCATTGTGTTAACCACACAATTAATTCTAGCACTGACAGATTTTATAAACTATATAAAACTGAAGTGGCAAGTGAAACATTTAAGCAATAACCCATGCCTGGGTGTGGGTAATGCTAGATTTACCCACGGTTCTTATGGTTTGAGCACGAGGACGAAGCCCAAGTGGCCAAAGACAACCGTGCATAAATCCAGCATTACCCACACCCAGAAGTGGGTTATTGCTATTATATAATGACATTATTTAAGAAAAAAAAATACTTACTTTACTTTAATAATGGCATTGTATAATGCCACTGTGCTGCCCTTTTGCAGCTGTCTGGTATTCTGCAGCAGTTCTGATGTACTGTGCATGCGTATGCTTATGCAGTACATCAGAGCTGTGTGTGGAAGCAACGGAGAAAGCAAGATCTCCGTTGCTTTTTAGAAAGTGTCTCACTATGTTAAAGGAGTTTAACATAGTGGGACAGCTTTAAAAAAGCAACAGAGATCTTCCTTTCTACCTTGCTTTTTTTAAAGCTGTCTCACTATGTTAAACTCCTTTAACATAGAGAGACACTTTCTAAAGAGTAATGGAGATCTTGCGTTCTCCGTTGCTGTAACAAAAAAAAAAAAAGGCATACTAATGGAAAAAGTCCGGGCGACTGGACCTTTTTCCATTAGTATAAGTCTGATTTACAACATGCATGCTGACCATTCAGCATGCACATTTTGGAATATTAATGGGGGGTCATTGTATAATTTGAAATAACGTTTCCCGAGTACCCTGACTAAGTACGAAGCTTAGAATTAAAAATGGATAATGCAGAACAGAAAATAGTGGAACTAATGTATTATTCTGACTACTTTGAGGGAAAATGTGAAAATTGTATAACAGAGAAAGAAGGAATATTTTAGTTTTTATTTATCATTTGTTAACCAGGTTGGGGTGTTGGTCCAGGGACTATTTTCAGGCATACTCTGAGCCACTGTAACAGTACATTACAGTTATAAAAACGTACAAAGTAAATAGATGAATGCAATTCCCAAATATACAGTATATTAACAGATTGCAGGTAACAGTTTTCCAAATAGTGCATTGTGAGTGACATATACAATGCTGAAAGCTGAATTAGAGTTATATGCATCAAACTGGTAGCTATATTTACAGATTCATACAGTTACATGTTTACAACTAGATGAGTACTGCAAAACTGTCAAGACGTAGAAGAAAAATAGGAAGCAATTATATGACACAGAGGAAACACATATGATTATTTGATTTTCTTAATGACTTTATGGCTCTGATATCAATCATTTTGCATCTCCTTTTGAGAAGGAATTGAATATCCAAAATTTCAAAAACTGAAATAGAATACACAAAGCTCTGGCAAATAACCACAGTGAAAAATAAGTTTGTTGTCACTTACAATTCCGTGCTAAGGCAATGATGAATTTGGAAAATATAATCTTCAGAAATAATGAACATCTTTTGTGGCAAAGATTACAATTTCTAAAAGGTTAATACTAAATAAATTTTAACTCTTTATTTTATGTCTGCTAATCACTTGTGCCTCTTTTCAGCGGTGACCTGAATTTGGAAAATATAATCTTCAGTAACAATGAACATCTTTCATGACAAAGATTACAATTTCTAAAAGGTTAATACTAAATACATTTTAGCTCTTTATTGTATGTCTACTACTCACGTGTGCCTCTTTTCAGCGGTGACCTGGTTAATAGAATTGCCCAGCATTACGCAGTGTGTCAATACAGAATGAGAAAATGAAAACTAGGAGTACAAGATGAAGTCTGCTAGGAAATCCCTGCCTTAGCCTTCTGTGCAAAAATGTCCTGTATCCACTTTTTAAAATATGAAAACTTCACAACCAAGGGGGCAGCACCTATAGCAGAGCACCAGTGTGGACCACCATTACCTCCAACAAGGCAAGCAGGTGATGCATCCTAACAATCAGGTATATCTGAAGCCCCCATCAGCTTCTGAGCATATTCAGTGTCACATTATGTTAACATGCAACATCTGAAATATTTAGGGTATCCCTGGAGTCTACCACAAAACCAACAGCGGACAACTAATCCTATAAAATAAATATTGTTATTAGTGTAAAATAAATATTGTTATTAGGGTAAAATCTATCACAATGGAGGACTGTACTTGTTAAAAAACACCTGCAAATCAAGGCACTGTCTGCTCACATTTCACATAATCCCATCAGCATCAGCAGAATCAAGCGTGTTTTAGTTAAAATTCCTGCACCCATATAGTATGTCAGGAAACACTGATGTACTTAGCTAAACCTACACAAATGCACTCTATAAGCACTTACATGAGTGCATGGATCGTGCTATCCCTAACAGAACCAAGACACTATCCTCCAAAAAAAAAAAGCCAATCTGGTGGTCCCCTGCTATAAACAAACTCTGCAACAGAAGGTAGAAACTATTGCAAAAGAGAGTAAAATCCCATGAGTGGAGGAGCTCCATGGTCAGCTTCAGTAAGAAGCTGTGATCCCTCATAAAATCCTCCAAAGCTACCTATGAAAACAATATTGCCACAGATCTTAAGAACAACCACAAAGCATTCTATAGCTATGTCAAGAATCTCAATAGCAACACCCAGATCTGCTCTGAGTTATAACACAATGGCACGAAAATTACAGAACCAACTGATATCATCAACATCTTGGTTCCATGCTAACTTTAGCCCCCTCTCACTCTCTAAAGGGCCCATATCCATACCAAAAAAATGCAGATCCCCTGCAATCACAACTGTGCAGGTAAAAACTGCATTCTCCAAAGCCAAAAACACAGCATCCATGGGACTGAACAACATCCCAGGCTGCATTCTACATGAACTTCAGAATGAACTAGCCCACCACCTAAGCACCATGTTCAATCATAGCCTCATGTCAGGCTTTGTACCCAGTAAATGGTGAACAGCAACAGTTACACCATTCCACAAAGGGGGAGCCACCATGGACCCCGGGAATTATCGCCCTATTAGCTTGATGAGCCTGCTCTGCAAGACCATGGAACATATCATCATGGAACTCATAAAGAAAGACATTGGTAACCTCCAAACTCTGTACCCCACCCAGTTCAGGTTTGTGAAAGGCAGATCATGCCTCCTGAACCTGATCGACTTCTTTGAAATAGTCACCAAAGCCGTAGACGAGCGTAAGGCAGTTCACACAGCCTATTTTGACCTCACCAAGGCTTCCGACACCATTTCCCATTTTGGTATTATAGATAAACTCACTAAACTGGGTATAAATCCGTACATCACAAGATGGGTTGCCAACTGGCTCACTGACAGAACCCACACTGTAAAAGTTGCAGACCCCAATTCTGACTTCAAACCAGTGATGAGTGGAGTATCACAGGGTTCAGTCTTGGATCTTTTCCTCTTTAGTATCTACTTCTCTGAAGGATGGGCTAACACAGAGGGCCTCTGGCTGACAAAGTTCACAGATGACTGCAAATTAGGTGCCATAGTCGAGTACCCAAATGACATAGACATCCTACAGAAGGGCCTCACTGAGACAGATGCCTGGTGTCAGAGCCATGGCCTCAAGATCAATGCCAAAAAGTGCATTGTCATCCTCTTTGGCAAAAACTCTGTACCCATGAACTACCACATAGGCAGCAGTCCACTTAATGCCAAAGGTGTGATAAGAGACCTTGGGACTCAGGTGGACAGTCACCTCTCCTTTGATAATCACATCACCACAGTAGTCAGGAAATCTTTCTACATGGCACACCTCATCATGAAAGGTTTCTCATCCAGGAAAAAAGAGGTCATTGTTCCCCTCTACTCAGCTCTCATGAGACCTATTCTTGAGTACAATGCCCCTTTTGGAATGTACCTCACAATACATCTGTAACAGCTGGAAAGGCCACAGAAGTACCTCACAAAGAGGATTACGGGACTCAAACAGATGCCGTACACTGACCGTCTCAAAAAACTCCAGCTTTACTCTGTAGCATATCACCTACTCCGAGGTGATCTCTGCCTAACATACAAAGCTATGTCAAACCCAGAGCTGTTGAACATGGTACACCTAAAGAAATCCCAATCCCTCCAAGATGCATGCTCTAGGGACCTTACCCTTGTCACCACAATAAACAGAACATGCTGGAGGGATAGATTCCTGTCCCAGAGACTTCCCATACTCTGGAATAAACTACCTATCTATGTCAAGCAGAATTCCTCATTAGCACTCTTCAAGAAAAATCTTGATGAGTGGATGGGAAATAGGAAATTCACCCCAGAGATCACTCCTGTGGCTCTGCTCAACAGGGGCACAGGAAAATAACTTCCTTGGGTGGCAAAAGCCAGGGATCCTTGTTAGTTAGGCTTACATAGGCCCTTGAGCCAATAGCCTTGTACCTACCTATGAACCTAAACATACATAGAATGGATGATTGTAATGCAATAGTACTGACCTGAAGCAGGAATGGCATACTGTGCCTTCCCTGAATGTGACTGCATGTCCTCCATAACTACAAGAAATGTAATAATTAACATGCTGAAAAGCAACAAGTGGATGGCTTCAAACTGCTGGCCTCTCCAAAAGGTTATAAGCGTGACTAATGGTCTCTCTGCCAATGCTTCATATATTAATTTGAATATCTTGCCAAATTAAAATATATTATGCACAGTCCTTCCACCAATAACTGTTACAGATTTTTTTTTAGGAAAATATATTACTGTTAGATAAAGGTGCAATTATCTGACAATAATATTCCTTTTTTGACACTTAATGAGGTGAGCTGATATCATTAAGATTACATGTTCCTGTTATTGTAGATAACCTTGGATGCTGCTGTTGACTGTTATCTGACTGCTGTTCTTTGCATTTCAAAGATTTTATTGCTGAAAAAAATGAAAACTAAGCAAGTGTTATCTGCAGAGTTGTAAACTGTGATAATCATACAGCCTTCCACTGATGAGAACGCCTGCTAGATACTGCACCAAGCATATATCTGTAGCTATTCTGTGTCTGTGGCTTTGCCGACTGATCAGAGTGTCCCACATAGTGATGGCTAAAGGATATCCCTTGAAATACCTCCTCATATGGAGATGGCCAACCTAGCCATTATGAAGAGGAAATGTTTGCCTGTCTGTATTGTTGTAAATGGCCTATGGTGTGCAGAGTTGTATGAGTATTTGAACTGTATACACTGCAATATACACGTGTCATGTACATTTGCTTTTTCTTTTCTTTCTTTCTTTCTTTCTTTCTTTCTTTCTTTCTTTCTTTCTTTCTTTCTTTCTTTCTTTCTTCTTGCATTTGTTTGTCTTTTTTCTTTATTTGTTTCTTTCTTCTTTGTCTGTCACATGCATTATGCAAATATATTCAACATACAAGGCTACTGTGGAAGTTACCTAGGAAGACACCAACAGGCATGTCATGACTACCCATTATATTTATGTTAGCCTCTGCAGCAAACTGTAGGCTGGTCATGATGTCTTAGGTGTTGTCATACTTAAGTAATCCGATACTACAGGTATACAAGGTCTCCAAAAACACCTCCTTCTCCAACTCAATGAAAGGTCATCCGATGCTGTCACCATGACACTTCCTTCAAAACGCAAGCTGTAAGACTAAATGAAAGAAATTCAATGTGAGGAAGCAAGGAGTGTGCATATATAGCTTGTGAATCTATAAATTACATAAAATGTAAGACGTAAATGTCAATCCAAGAAAAAGCATGGTGGAATATTCCATGTGCACAGCAATAACTATAGTATAGACATACGTAATCCAAAGTACATCATGTGCATTTCGATAAATAAGTTAATTTTACTACATGAGCGGTAAGTGCTTATGAATAACATCTGAGTTGCAGTGAATATTTCTTCTTGATGACCATCTCTATACTACAAGCATTCTATGCTTTTCTTTGACTTTGTGTTCCTTTTTAGCATTAATCTGTGTTGGTGCTGTATTCTAAAGTCATTGCTGCAGCCTACAAAACTGATTCCATGTGTGACTTGGACCTTTTCCTAAACTGGACTACTTTTATGAGAAAATGATTACAGTAAAATGGAAATTGTGCATTTTTATTTTGCTTAATTATGTTCCCTCATCAATTAAAGAACATTGCTTTCTGGAGATATTTATACAGTAGATACCAGTAAATCAATTCACTATTAGGAAATAGCATCTGCTGATTGTAATTAAGAACCATTTTGTCTTGATACCCATTATGACTTGCATTTTACTTTAGCATAATTTCAATACTCTACCAGTGGCTCTTTTATAAACAAAAACAACATCTTAGCTGCTCCTATGCACTGCTAGATGCTGAGTGATACAATATTTTTCAGTTTTCATTGGATTATGTTGATGTTTGCGCTCATATGAATCACTGATATGACATTACATTACAATAAAAATATAGTACCCCTATTCAAGTTTTGTATACTAGCCTTCATATTTCATATATTTAAAATTTACAATAAAGTTTTATTTTCATGTGTATATTCATTCATTATTTTTTTCTGACTGGGCTAGTCCGACTTGACGTGGCTTATAGGTAGAAAGGTGTAAAGTATCACTCATATTGATGGGAAGTAATTTGACCATTAGGGATGAGGGGGGGGGCTTAGCACTGAACCTATCTGCCAGGTTGTTGGTAATATTGGCTAGGGCCAATAGCCTAGTACCTACCTATGAACCTATATGATTGGATGGGAGATAGGAAATTCACCCCGGGGATCACTTCTGTAGCTCTGCTCGGCAGTGGCGCAGGAAAATAATTTTCTTGGGTGGTGAAAGCCAGGGTACATTTTGGCTAGGCTTATATAGGCCCTAGGGCCAATAGCCTAGTACCTACCCATGAAAGGAATCTCAAAGATTAAGAAGTTTCAGATCTTCACACTTTAGGTACAGGAAAAAGTGGCAGCTGACAACATTGACTTCACATGTACTTTACAGATCCAGGCTAACTGATAAAGACGTTCTTAGCCTTTAAGCATCATAACATTGGCTGCAATTCCCTTAGTGAATGAATAATCCAAACTATTATAATCTTATTAATGTACATGCTCCTTTCTTCTTATAAATATGAAAATAAATGTTAACCTTAATAAATAATTTAGTATGCATTTACAATAATCTTTAGATAGCAGCAGCACATTGTTTACAAAAAAAAAACAAAAACAAAATAGCAAAATATTGTAAAGTAAGCAGTTAAGAGGTGGGTGAAGAAAGAATATGCCTCTAGTGAAGCTTCATTGTCAAAATGTAACAATGTAATAAAATGTCACCAGTTACCTTTCATTGTTAATACGTAGACAAGATATTTTTTAATCACATGGAAATACCTTTATAGCATTAGCTTACCATGTAGCATCATTATGTAGTACTTACAAGATAGTACAATTTGTTATCATTTATTGTCTTGATGTACTGTTTTATGTAAATATTCTACTGATACGTTGTGTATTGCTTTGTTTACTTCTGTTGTGGATGCTTATTGACTGTGCTATCATTACCAAATGTCCTGGCTTGTGGCTAAAAAGGGTTCATGGATCACTCCACTTACCTAGTTAGCAAACAGAAATAAACAGATGCATTAGATACATAAATTCACTTTGTTACCTCTGACAGCATTCATTGCCATTGGTAATTCTTAGTGTAAGAATATGTTGCTTCTTAGCAGAGTGTGTCCAATAAGGAAAGTGTACCATAACTGAACAATACCATCTTCTTAGGCATCCAGTTACCAAAGCATGCTTAGTATTTGAAGGTATTGCGTTTAAAGAAGCTTTACCTGGGGAGCACAACTTGGAAGAAGGAATATTTGCAGTTGACATTCTTTACATTATTGTTGTATGATGCATAGCTATTTATACTTCTATTAGTTATATGAACAGTAGTGATTGAATAAAAACCCTTCAAAATGTATTTTGTTACGTAAGGCAATACAAGAGATAAGATTATTTAATAAAAGACAAACTAGATTCATTATTGATCTTGCATCAAAGATCTGCTCCTGATTAGAAAAATACAAAGCAATTTGTTATGACCACTTAAGCTATAGTGATAGGTGAACTATGAAACACTCTTAATGGGTGATGCTGCTTGGCATGTCATTTAGTTTTGGAGTACTGGCCAACTTTGGCTTTACAGAACATGTTTTTTAAGTGAAATTGAAAACAGCAGATTATTTTCATAAAGGAATAGCAATTTACAATGCAACACTAATCTGAAAAAGCCATTCTCTGAAAATGGTAGTACCCTGTAATATAACAGGCAACCACAAACCATACACAGTGAAAGTACAGTGTGAGTAAACCATAAAGGAGCTGTATGGATCACACACACACATACTCTATCGAGTAATACTATGCTGTATGAGATAACATACAGCAGAGCACAAATGAGCAGTATATTGTTATGTACAAAGAACTGAGTAAAACACGTACATTAATAAAGGCACCCAGCACAAGGAATACCATTGGTGTGTTACTAGCAGTTTTCATGTAACACTGCATAATGTCCACATCATAATGCCAGGTATAGTGCAAAACAATTTTAAACAAATAAATGAAATTAAGTAATGATAATAAACATATAAAAGCCATATGATTGTGCAAGTAGTGCAGAGACAGACAGAGAGAGAGAGAGAGAGAGAGAGAGAGAGAGGGTGACTACACATATATGGTGTATGTATGGCAATAGAAAGCCTAACCAGGAATGGCAGAGGTTCAAGTACCCCCCCCCCTGCAATAATCAGGCTGGTGCTCTGTACACTGTACATGCAGGAGCACTATGTTTTCACAGAACAAAATGGACATTACACAAGTTGCAGGACTGAAACCACAGCACATATTTAACATAAGGCTGTCATGTGCACCCCAGGAGCCTACAAACTACTGCAAAAATATGAGCAGATACACCAATTTCAGTTATAAGTACAGCCCAGTACGGACAACAAGGTTCAGTTGTACAAGTCACTGGGCTTGCAAAGTATATATCATGTCAACATTGCATAATATAGTCAGAATAGTACTGAATTAAATGCATGGCAGAGAGGAGGGCAGAATGCACTCCTGCTAGTGTGAGCACAACAGACACCACAGTTTAGTACTGTATACAATGCATGCCAGAGAGGAGAGCAGACTGTACTCCTGCTAGTGGGAGCACAACATACACCACAGATTAGTACTGTATACAATGCATGCCAGAGAGGTGAGCAGAATGCACTCCTGCTAGTGTGAGCACAACAGACACCACAGATTAGTACTGTATACAATGCATGCTAGAGAGGAGAGCAGAATGCACTCCTGCTAGTGTGAGCACAACAGACACCACAGATTAGTACTGTATACACTGCATGCCAGAGAGGAGAGCAGAATGCACTCCTGCTAGTGTGAGCACAACAGACACCACAGATTAGTACTGTATACAATGCATGCCAGAGAGGTGAGCAGAATGCACTCCTGCTAGTGTGAGCACAACAGACACCACAGATTAGTACTGTATACAATGCATGCTAGAGAGGAGAGCAGAATGCACTCCTGCTAGTGTGAGCACAACAGACACCACATATTAGTACTGTATATAGTGCATGCCAGAGAGGAGAGCGGAATGCACTCCTGCTAGTGTGAGCACAACAGACACCCCAGATTAGTACTGTATACAATGCATGCAAGAGAGGAGAACAGAATGCACTAATGTTAGTGTGAGCACAACAGACAACACAGAATAAAATGTGCAATGCTCATTTGATGACAGTAGTAATTGTAAGGTGAAGGTGGTGCTTGTGGATGGAAAGACATGAAGCTTTGGAAACATGCAATTTGATAAAGAACATTCATGCTGTATTTCAAAATAAATATGGAAGAGTTGGGGATTGGACAAACATGTAAGAATCCATAATAATGCAATGAGGAAAGGACAGGAGCGAAGCAACATGCAACAATGTAAAGCAAGCTGTAAAAAGATGTACCAAAACTGGACAGCAGCAATAGCAACAAATTTAGTTTGTAAACAATGGTTGAAGAGTAGCTGTTACACTGACACATACAAAGGCAACCATAAAACATATTAAACATATGTGACAGATGTGAAATAAATACATTGGGAAATGTACATGTGATTTCTCTTTCCTTTCCGATATAATGCAGAACCCCCCCCCCCCATATATATGCACAAACTACATCTCCAGACTGCAGATCCTGGCACATTTGATTGTCCATGTACCTTATGGCAATCCCATTCCAGTAGTCACATCCAAGAAATGCTGTAGCTTTTGGATCATTTAATGGAGTGTGTGAGTGGCACCTTCAGCATGGCATCAGTCAAGAAAACACTTTTCCTGGGTATTTGCATCAAGGCTGTCTGTGGCTTATGGGGTAGTTATTCCATGGCCCACCCTGGTGCCAGACAGCAGCATGCCACTCCAGCAATAGACATTGCAAATAGGTACAAAATATCTTGAAAAGTAGGAACATCCAGATAAAAATCTGAACATTTAATTAGCATAACATTTGAATGTAAAATAACACATAACTCTTCCCACTTACAGTAGGAATGCAGGATCCTATTCAGAAACATGTTTAAAAAACATAGAGTGACAAAAAGGATGAAAATATAATCAAATTATCAAAGGGGGAGTGTAAAATCTGTAGACTTTAATTAACTGTATTGCAAAATTCTACCATATACCACTCTTCTTCTCTAATCCTCATAGCATTTTGCTTTTCTCCTGTCGTAGTTTTTATCCCATAATACTTTTCAGAGTGTAGTCATGCTCACAGTTCTACATCCTGTAGTGCCTTCTTACAACCCAAGCTCATCTTTTTTTCTCTTTTTGTTTTCTTTCAGCTCACTCAGTGCCCGAACACTGCTGGTCTTTCCCCTTTCCTCCATCTTGAATCTCACTGTTCTTGGTCTGCACCCTTTTACAGAAAACTTGGAACACCCTTGAAAACATAGAGTGAGAAGAGCACCCATTTATTAAATAACATAGGTGCTTGCACACTATCATATCTAACGTGGTATATCCAGCTTATTCTACTTTTTCTTTGGCTTCCACACTTGCAAGGACTACTTGCAGATCATTCATTTTCCCCCTCCAGTTCTTCTATATCAGTGGTACATAACCTTTTTGCGGGGAGGGCCACTACACAAATTCTTAATGCATCTGTGGGCCACCTCAAAACATAGTAAGTCATTACGAGTTAACAATAGGTACAGATGACTGGCATTTTTACTTAAGACAACAGTCATGAAATTGCCTGTTTTCTATACCAACTTTGCGTTTACCTTTATTCTGGCATCCAGCCATGACTTATTACAAACTCTTGCAGAAAGATACTACTGTTAACAGACTACAAGTTATAAACAACAAAGAATAGTTGCTTCCGCAGCTAAAATTAGAGGTGTGCACAACTGCAGTCAGTTAGATAAGTAAGCATGTGCTGGAAAGTTTGTGTGACTGGAGTAAGGCATAGCATTTTTTCACTCTTTAAAACATTTTTTGGTTACTCTCTGGGGGCTGAATGGTGTTGCATCGAGGGCCGGACACTGTGCACCACTACTCTATATATTCTTTTCTATTAACTCCCCTTTCCGGCCACTAGATGGCAGCATAGATTAGCAAATGCTAGCTTTCTGAGCCCAAGCTGATTCTCACAGCCATTTCCCTCTGTTCTCCTGAAGTTTCCAAAGTGCAGAGTTTAACAGCAAACTGTACAATTAAATGTGCATGTGCCCTACTAAATAAGCATTCGACTTTTGTGACTATAAACTTACTTTTTGATCCCTCACTTATACTTTTGTGGGAAAAGTGTAATGTACCTGAATTACTGATAGTTTTTTTCCCAGTCTCACTTGCATACTTTAACTGGGCCAACCCACTCCATTCACCCTCACTACGCTCGGGCTCAGTCTGCTCCCCTACCCTACCCCCGTTCCTACCCACCCCACTTTCATTTCGTATATTCAGTCCAAACCACACCCCTTCCTTTCCCTCTACCCAATCAGCCATTCCTTTCAATTAACACTTGCTCTGTGCCAATACCACACCCACCACACTCCCCTCCCCACTAACCACATCACCTTCCTCTTCCCCTCCCACTACCATCCCCACACATTACCTTACTCCCATGTTATCTATAGTTAACTCTACCTTTTCCTATCACACTATTCTAGTACACTACACCCTTTATTGTCTGCATTTCTCACTCTCCTACTTGCCCTATTTCTCTACCAACATCTGGTCCCTCTACCTGTCTGCCACCTTGCTCTTCTTCTTCTTCTCCCTAACAAAATCCTACCACATACCTTTCCACTATCAATTACCCTCACCCACTCTCCTTTATTCTCTCACCACCCACTATATCCCTCCCTCACATCTGATCTCTCCTTCTCTTTTTCCCATCACAACATTAGACCTCTTCGAAATTACTACTTTCCCAACATCATCTCTCTCCACCACTGTGAAACGAAAACATGCCACAATTCAGAATTTACTCACATATCTTCTCTCTTTCTTTGACTGTCTCCTCCTGGATGGGGACATCCACCCCAACCCAGGTCCTCTAGCCTCCTTCCAGCAAAGAACCACAACTCAAACCTCTCCATGTCACCTACCACTCCATAACCACTCTCCCACACCTCAATCACTAAAAATATTCTCTTTAAATATTCAAAGCATTGTAAATAAAATAACAGAACTCCACATATGGATTTCAGTCACATCTGCACACATCCTAACTCTATCAGAAACATTGCTTAAACCTCACATCCCCAACTCAGAAATCCTATCTCCTGGCTACAATATCTTTCTCTCAGATAGAACCAATAAGTGGGGTGGTGGAGTTGCTATCCTCTACTCCGAACAAATTAACTTGTCCCCACTCTCCTTCTCTGTTCCTTTCTTTGCACCTGCAGAAATTCTCATCATAAACTGCCATCTTAATCCTCACAAAAGATTTGTTATAGTCTCTATATACATTCCCCCTGGTGACAACATTTCCACCCTAGAGAACCTTCTATCATGACTCACTCAATACATCCCTTATGAAACCATTATATTCTGGGATGTTAACAAAGATTGGTCTAGACTGAATTCCTCATCCTCTACCCATAACCTAAATCTTCATGAAATTTACAAACTCATATCTACCCCTACTAGAACCATCAAAAATGCCATGTCTGGGCCTATAGTTGACTGGATCCTCACTTCATCTCCTAACCACTATCACTATCCTAGTGTACATTTAACTCTTTAAGTGGTCACTCCCATACCATTATACATAGATTCACCCAACATTTTCCAAAAGATCACATGTACAGATTATGTTGAAAATTAACTAAATTTAACCCAGACACACTCAACTTCAAACTATCTAGCACCAGTTGGTCCTTTCTATATCAGCTCCCTCTCAATAATGCAGTAGAATCCTTCAATAAGATCTTCCTTGACACACTTGAAGCTATTGCCCCTTCTAGAAAAATTAGAATTAAATGTAACTTTGCCCCCTGGCTTTCCAAATAAACCTGCTCAGTCATACATAAAAGAGTCAGTGCCTGGAAAGCCTGTGTTAAAAACAAATCCTCTCCCTTATTACAGAGATACAAAGAGCTCCAAAATATGACCGAAAAATTAGTTGACAAAGATAAGAAAGCTTCCTTTATTTCTAACTAATGGAGCCCACGCAAGAAATTCTGGACTACCATCAATAACCTGCTTTGCCCTGGCAACCCTTCTACTGCCAAACCTTTCCCAACAACACTACTACTGAAACTGCCACACTCCTCAACAATTATTTCATAGACACTATCCGAAAACTCACACAAAATACTCAAACTAGTAATTCAGGGCCCACGCCTCCCTCATCCCATAACAAAGATCCTAGCAGCACGTTTACTTTCCAAACAGTGCTAGTCACTACTATTAAATCTCTCCTAAACAAACTTCAGCCCTGTTACCCCTCTGGTGATCAACTACTCACCCACTTTCTAAAGCTTGCTGTTCAATCTGTCGCCTACCCTGTCTCTGTTTTAATTAATTGCTCCATCTACAAAGCCCATGTTCCCGACATACGGAAATCCTTTTATAATATTCCTCTCCATAAAGATGGGAACTCTACTGATCCCTCTAACTTTAGACTCGTTGATATCCTGATCCCCCATCCATAATTTTAGAAAGGTGCATCCATACTCAGTTACTCAAACACATTTTGACAACAACCACCTCACTCCTACCTAACATGGCTTTAGACCCCACCATAGCACAGCCACTGCACTACTTTCTTTCACCCCAACAGTGGCTGAAGCCCATGACAATAACATGCTCATCTTGTGTCTATTCCTCAAGCTTTCTAAGGCTTTCAGTACTGACTCTCCTTCCAAACTGCATCTCTCTACTTTCTCCATTAACTGGTTCTCTAGCTATCTTGCCAGTAGGCAACAATCAAGCAACTGGAAAACTGTTCACTGTCCCTTCCTCCCACTTAATTTTGTTGTCTCCAATGGTCCATACTAGGCCCCCTCTAATTTAACATATTCACTAACAAACTCCACTCTGCTACTAACCTCTCTACACTTCTACAATATACTGATGACTCCAGTCTCATCACCTCTGCCTACAGCATCACTGAGCTTTTAACTCTCACCCAACAAACCTTCACTTCTGTTGAAACTTGGGTCTCAGAAATCAGCTAATACTTAATCAAAAAAACAAACAAACTCCTTCTCTTCCTTCTCAAGTCACTTGCACATCACAAGCCCTTGTTCTCTTTTACTTCCCTTAACAACACCATCATCCAAACCGAACCGTACAATAAACTACTTGGAGTAACTATTGATGATAAATTCAAATTCGATGTTCATATCCAAAAATGTATAAAAAAGACCCATCAGAAACTTGGCCTTCTCTATCGCAATCATAAATTCCTCACACCTTCTTCCAAAGGCTTCCTAGCTCAATCTCTTCTCCTACCCTGTCTTCTTTATGCTGCCCCAGTTCTTACTAATGTTCAAACATCACTTATCACCAAATTAGTACAAACCTATCACAAGACAGCCTGATTCACCTCCAGTCTTCCATACAAATATCACCATTGCCTTGCTCTTAATACACTCCAATGGCCAGAACTTTCCAAACAACTGTCTTCCTCAGCTAAATTTCACACACTCTATCCTAAATGACCCTTCTTCCTGTCCTTCCATCTCTAATCTAGTCTCCTACTATAACTCCCCTTACCACCTCCGAACTACCAGCAAACACCTCCTCAATATATACAAACCCAACAAAAATATTGGAAAGTCCCTCTATAAACAGTCTTGTTGCCCATCCTTGGAACTCACTCCCCCTCAACATAAGATGTCTATCTCAAAAGTACTTGTTCAAACAAGAACTAAAACCTCATCTATTAAAGACGTGGTCCTGCCCATATCAAGCCCCCACATGAAATTTTCTCCCTCTCATCTACTTGTATCACATTGCACTCAAGTTACCTGGCACTTGCTCACTAAAGCAATTATATAAGTCAGCACTAAAAATTAAAAGCACTACACCCTCACTCCCCACTGGCCCTTGTTTTCAATTAAGGATTTCCCAATATTATTCTAGCATGTCCAAAGGTCAGTTGTCAATCTCCTCTCCGGTCCAGCTGGTGAATCTGGGAATTTTGAGGCAATGTTATAACTGCCTCATGTACACAGACAACCCTCTCCTCCTCCCACATAACACAAATACTTGCGAGAGATGCAGCTATTTAGCCAAACTGGAGGCTGAGTTCTCTCAACTCAGGACTGGCAAGACCAGACAGGAGGAGAAGGCAACTACACACACCACAAAACCAGCCTCACATAATGCTACCACTCCACTGAATCAAACACATAAACACACAAAGACATACTCGGAGGCTCTGAGTAAAAATTTACCTAAACAGCAGAGGCCTCCAAAGCAGACAACCAAACAACTGCTACCTCAAGACACCCCACAAGCAACACATAAACCACAAAAGCAGTGTGCAAAGCAGTCACAGCCCTTAAGGCCAAATACAACACCAAACATACTTGTCATAGGTGACTCCATAGTCAGACACACTGACGTCCCACTCACCAGGCTGAACAAGGAGAGGGTCACAGTAAGCTGCCTATCGGGCTAGAATCCGCCACATAACACAAGCACTCGGGTCACTCCACAGCAAGTACAAATATGACACAGTCATTGTCCATGCTGGTGTGAACAAACTGAGACGTACCTCCCTGGACTGCATGAAAAGAGACATAGAGGAGCTCTCTGATTATGTAGCCCAGGCAGGTATGACCCTAACCCTGAGCAGTATCCTTCCTTCACCAAGAATGATGCCACAATATAGAGACAAGATGATCAGCTTTAACAATTGGCTTAATGTCTGGTGTCATTCAAAGGGGATCCAGTGTCTGTCTGCCTGGGATGACATGCTTGACAAGCCACGCTGCTTCGCAAGGGACGGCTTGCACCTGTCACCCCTGGGATTCCGGATATTGGCTAAGGCTCTTGCCACCCCATAGTGCCTTTTTAGGCAAGGCTCAAATTCTAAACCTACCACCCTAGAAAACAAAAATGGGAAGAAATTGAGGGTAATGCTGCTCAATGCCAGAAGTCTAAATCTCAAAATGCACGCACTCGAGGCCCTTCTCAGTATGGAGAACATCGATGTCTGTGCTGTAACTGAAACCTGGTTCAAGGCTCCTGAGAGCACCCCGGCACTATTAGGTTTTACCTCATATCATGCTCCGCCCCAAAACCCGGACCACTCCACAAAAGGAGGGGTGTATCCATATTCATAAAGGATACTCACACCTCCAGGTTGGTGGCAACGCATGAAGCTTGGAAACCATCCAGGTGCAACTAACAATAGGCAAAACTGCTCTACAAATTGTAGCATGCTACAGGCCACCCTCTCAAACTCAGGAACCCCACACAGCCTTCCTGAAGACACTGGAGGGTATAAATGTATCTCCAAACACCATCATATTGGGTGACTTCAACTACCCGAATATAGACTGGGAACATTACTCAAGCCCTAACTTTCTAGCCCAACGGTTCCTGGAGTTCATAAATTCAAATGCCATGGAACAGCTAGTCACTGTTCCCACGAGAGGAGAAAATATACTAGATCTCATTGTCACAAACATGGGGACAAAATGCTCCACACCGGAAGTATATCCCTCATTGGTGAGATCTGATCATAAACTAATCTCACTGGAAATCCACATCCCGCCCCACCCCAAACAAAAAGACCATAGTGAAGAACTTCTCTAAAGCAAACTTCACACTACTCAAGACTGGTGTGGTATCCTTCAAGGCCCCTGAGTCAGAGGAAACCACAACCCAAGCTGTGGAAGCCCTTACAAATGCCTTCTATGAACACCTCCAGGACTGCATGGATCAGGCAATCCCAAATAAAACCAAGACTCTTTCCACAAAGGGCAAACGTCCAGTCTGGTGGACCCCAGCCATTAACAAACTTTACAATAAGAGGAGAAAGCTATTACATGATAGAACAAAATCCATAAAAGGGAAGTCACCCTTGATCATTATTAGTAAAAAATACGAGCACTCATAAAATCAACTAAGGCCAATTTTGAGAGAAAAATTGCCATGGATTCAAAGGACAATCATAAGGCCTTTTTCAGCTATGTTAGGAACCTGGGTGGAAACTCACAGATATGCTCAGAATTAGTCCAAAATGATACAAAAATCACTGAACCCACAGACATTGCCAACATACTGGCAGACAGGTTCAGTGCAAACTTCACCCCCTCCCCTAAAGGAGAGATAACTATCCCAGCCGAGTGTAGCCTCCCGGACATCTCAAATGCGCAGGTGAAAGCTGCTCTCTCTAAAGCTAAAAACACAGCATCAATGGGACCGGATGGTGTCCCCGGCTGTGTGCTACACGAGCTAAATGAGGAATTAAACCCGCACATAAGGCAGCTGTTTAATCTCAGCCTTACCACAGGATACGTGCCCAAGGAGTGGCGTGACGGCAACTGTGGTCCCACTCCACAAAGGTGGCGCCTCACGGACCCTGGTAATTACCGCCCCATAAGCTTAACAAGTCTAGTCTGCAAAGCTATGGAGAGGATCATAATGGAGCTCATAAACAAAGATATGGGGACTTGCAGACATTGGACCCGACCCAGTTTGGCTTTGTCAAGGGAAGATCATGCCTTTTGAACTTGGTCGACTTCTTGAAATAGTCACCAAGGCCATTGATGAGGGAAAGGCAGTCCATACAGCCTACCTTGACCTTGCAAAGGCTTTCGACACAATACCCCACTCGGTATTGTAGAAAAACTTACCAGCTTAAATGTAAACCCATATGTCACAAGATGGGTTGCAAACTGGCTTAAGGACAGAACCCACAGGGTTAGAGTTGCTGGCGCTGTGTCAGACTCCAAGCCGGTCACAAGTGGTGTCCCACAGGGCTCGGTCCTTGGCCCCTATTGTTTGGCATCTACTTCTCAGAAGTACAGGCCAACATGGGAGGACTTTGGCTGACAAAGTTTGCAGATGACTGCAAACTGGGCCATAGTGGAAAGTGCATCGGACACTGATATCCTTCAGAAGGGACTCACGGAAACAGATAGCTGGTGCCAGAGCCATGGCCTGAAGTTAAACGCCAAAAATGTATAGTCATACCCTTCGGGAAAAACAAGGTAACCCCAAGCTACCATATAGGTGGCAATCCACTAAGCACAGAAGAGGTTATCAGGGACCTGGGGACCCAGGTTGACAGTGGCCTTTCTTTTGACACTCACATTGCTAAAGTGGTTAGAAAGACCTTCTACATTGCCCACCTGATCATGAAGGGATTCACATCCAGATCTAGTGAGGTCATTGTTCCCCTGTACTCTTCACTTATCAGACCAATGATCGAGTACAATGCCCCATTCGGGATGTATCTCACCCGACATCTGCAGCAATTGGAGAGACCCCAAAAGTTCCTCACCAAAAGGATAAAGGGACTCCAAAATCTGTCATATGCTGCCAGATTGAAGAAACTCCAGCTCTATTCAGTCGCATACCGTCTGCTCAGAGGTGACATGTGCCTGACATACAAGGCCATGTCCAACCCGGAATTAATGGACATGCTCCACCTCAAAAAATCCAAATCCACCAAAACCACTAGAGCAAGCGACTTAAACCTTAGCACGGATATAAATAGGACGTGCTGGAGGGATAGATTTATCACTCAGAGACTCCCTATGCTGTGGAATAAAATCCCGGTCCATGTGAGGCAGAGCACCTCGCTGACTCTGTTCAAGAGAAATCTAGACCTGTGGATGGGAGATCGTAGGTTTACCCCGGGAATCATCTCTGGGTCACTGCTGGACAGAGGCACAACAAACTAATGGGCACAGTATTTTTTCATATAAGGGGTGGCGTAAGCCACAATAATTTGGGCTAGGCTTATAAATGCCTTAGGGCAGATAGCCTAGTATAAACCTATGAACCTATAAACTAAACCTCTCACTTTCTTCCACTTCATCCCTACCTTTTCCTTTTTCCTCACCTCTAAAAAAAAAAAAAAAAAAAATATATATATATATATATATATATATATATATATATATATATATGTATATATAATTATTTCTTCGACAGCTTAGGTTGTCAAATGCTTAATGATCGACACCTAAGTGTCGAAGTTTCAAAATCGCGAACTGCCATATAAGCGAATTCTTTCCTTGGGAACGAATTCGCTAGGCCATCCAGAAATAAAATTAACTTTTCAACCTAAATATATTGGGGGTCTTTGTTCCCCACACCCCCCAACTAAATACACCAACTCCAAGATCACTCTACATTGGGGAAAGGGCAAATCCCTGTAACAGCCAAGCGAATTCGCTTATATGGCCATTTGTGATTTTTGAAACTTCGACGCTTAGGTTGTCGATCATTGAGCATTTGACAACCTAAGTTGTCAAAGAAACAATATAGACCCTGTAGATATATATATATATATATATATATATGGTAACCTCTATAGTGTTGTACAAGCCATTTTTCTGGACTGTTCTTATGTAGATATGAATCTTTGTTGTTATGTTTACTCTCCTAGAATCATGTTATGTATATATGCTGCCCTTGCTAGTAGAGCAATAATCATGGTGACATGTATGACTTCTGTGTTACTATCTGTTGATTTTTGGACTGTTCTTATATAGATATGAATCTTTGTTGTTATGTTTATTCTCCTAGAATCATGTTATGTATGTATGCTGCCCTTGCTAGTAGAGCAATAATCATGGTGACATGTATGACTTCTGTGTTACTATCTGTTGATTTTTGGACTCTTCTTATGTAGATATGAATCTTTGTTGTTATGTTTACTCTCCTATAATCATGTTATGTATGTATGCTGCCCTTGCTAGTAGAGCAATAATCATGGTGACATGTATGACTTCTGTGTTACTATCTGTTGATTTTTGGACTGTTCTTATGTAGATATGAATCTTTGTTGTTATGTTTACTCTCCTAGAATCATGTTATGTATGTAAGCTGTCCTTGCTAGTAGAGCAATAATCATGGCGACATGTATGACTTCTGTGTTACTATCTGTTGATTTTTACTTTTTTTTCCATATTTAATTTTTTGTAACCATTGTTATTAATTGTTACTAATTGTAATATTTCTGGGGCTTTTCTCCTAGGATCTTCACTGAAAATGGGCCTCTGGCTCAGCTGGACTATCCCGCTTAACAAATGTCAATAAATAAAATAAATAAATAAAATATAAGATCATTTAGTTCTGGTTGTGAAATACAGAGATACAAGATGAGGCCCTCTTTCTTTTAAATTATACTCAAGTGCCAATAGTATGTTGATCGTGTAGTGTGGCTTTCTGTGTATTAGAGAGCTTCAAAAATCACAGAAAGTTGTGTTAAGATTTAAATCAAGCATGAAAAATAGGGGTGTGCCACCAAATATACATACATTATGTGCAGGGGTAAATCAGGGCTGAAAATATGAACATTTTTCCAAAATAGGGACAGTTGCGGTATGATGACAGTCCGATGCAGATGATGAGGGTAGTAAAATGAAACAGGACAAGCATTTGTCAGTGCCAGATGTTTGCACACACTATTAATTAGCAGCATAATGGCAGGAAGAATGAAACAGAGAGTAAATTATTAGTCATGTAAAGCAGGCAATATATTTTATAAAATTATTGAAGAGATACTACTGTGCTGTCCACATCGAATCCAAGAACTGCAGCTCTGTTTCTTGGTTTTGCATATTGTAGCAAATGAATACATCAGGAAAAAACAAGAAAGAAGTATTTGTAGCTCAAATCAACATGTGTA
Source organism: Protopterus annectens (assembly GCF_019279795.1). Classification (NCBI taxonomy): domain Eukaryota; kingdom Metazoa; phylum Chordata; order Ceratodontiformes; family Protopteridae; genus Protopterus; species Protopterus annectens. Next base: position 158,120,127 of record NC_056741.1, read on the forward strand.
ACAATAAATACTGAGTAACAACAAAGATTGGAATGAATGGCTAAGCATTCAAAAAACAAAGAGACAGGCAATCATGCTAACAAAATGCGGTAAAGGTTTTTGTTCTCTCTAATTAAACTAAATAACTTTGTACTTGCACTTATTGTAGACTGATTGTAGACACTGAATCAATATATCAAACTGAGTGTAAATTTTATCCGACAGCACAACTGCCACTGCTTAAAATTAAGCACAGCTTATACAAGGATGAACCACTTTTGTCATTCAGCTAGACACAACTAATAATTGATAACAACCTATACATTTTAGATTCAGCACTACAAAATATGGATTTCTTCAGACACTGTACTCAACCCAGTTTGGTTTCATCAAAGGTAGGTTATGCCTACTGAACTTGGTGGACTTTTTTGAGAAGGTCACCAAGGCAATAGATAAGGGCAGAAAGGTACATACTGCTTACCTTGACCTAGTTAAGGCATTTAATACACTACCCCACTCAGGCATTGTAAACAAGCTCATGAAATTAGGCATAAAGCCCTATGTAACTTATTGGATAGCCAGCTGGCTCAGAGAGAGGAGCTAGGAGTTAGGATTGCAGAGATGACTTCCGCAAGTGAGCTGGTCACCAGTGAAGTTCCCCAGGGCTCTGTGCTAGGTCCACATCTATTTTTCAGAAGTCAGGGCCAAAATCAAGGGCTTCTTGCTTACCACATTTGCAGATTATTGCAAGCTAGGAGCAATCACAAAACCAAAATCCCCATTCTCTGGAATAGGCTTTCCATCAATGTAAGTCAGAGCCCCACCCTAAACCTATTCAAGCACAACCTGAACCAGTAGATGGGAAATCGGAAATTCACCCCTGGTCTGAGACCTATATTAGTGATAGACAGATGCAGGCATTAAACCTTGCCCTAATTAACATACACCCCATAAAATAACCTGTGAGGCACAATAACTCACGGGATGCATTTGGCCTGCCTGATTAGGCTTATAAAGGCCTCAGTGGTTCTTAGCCTAGTTTACATGTACAGACCTAATCTAGAAAGTGCCAAATGTATTTCTCAAAAAGAAAAAAAAATGAGTGTTTAATATGTATCCCTTATGAATCACTAATATAAATACAAGATTAGTTTCTTAAAGGTGCAAATACAGAACTGAGGCATTAGGAAAATACTCTGGGGGGACTGGCTAGCTCAAAAAGGAGTATGAAGAACTAAAAAAGTTCTTGATATGACTGAAACCCAAGACTCTTGTGATAATTGAAAATTGATAAATGCTGCTAAGCATCTTAAAAGATCTAAAGTAACATTTTGAAGGATTTTCTACACCTTGAATTTGTATATCTGTAGGTGCATGCTTGTTAAATAAAGGACACAAAATTGCTTTTCAGTGGTCTCATTTCTTTGGAACAAGAATCTGGAAAATAAATAATGCAGTATTAATAACAAATTAATGCAAAAATGCATTGTCTTTTTTCTTACCTTAAACAGATAGTCCCCAACATACAAACCAGGATTTAACAAACCTAAAGACCTGAACGTTTCTTAAGAACATTTTTACCAGTGAGCTCTGCAGTTCCTCACAGGAGGGTTTTAAGATTCCAACATTAATATTCTAATGAAGTATTTTGTTGGAAGTAATCATAACCATGTAGACCTGCTAACAGTCCCTAGCCATCTTTATAGCATTTCTGTAGGTCAGATGACATGCACTGCATAAATGGCACTTCTTCCCCTTTAGTGTGTGCATATGATGCTAACCGGAAGTAAAGTATGCATTACTTCTGGTCCAGCACTCTGGAACGCTGTCTCACAGTTTATTCACTCCTCAGACAATGATGTTGTTTTTACTATTCCTATTAAACTTTAGGGCAAATTCCAAGCACAAATGTAACAACAGCATAAGCTAAAACACTGTTACTGAGCATGTCACCTGTTATGATGTTTTTTTCCATCAAAGATGTCAAGATATTCTGTTAAATCAACCTTTGTCACATGTAAATTTTGTCTATTTTTTAATTCTTTTTCCCTTGTGTAGCTGACCATCAGTAGACTCTGGTGCTTCTCCTTCCTGACCATCAATAAACTCTGGTGCTTCTCCTTCCTGACCATCAATAAACTCTGGTGCTTCTCCTTCCTGACCATCAATAAACTCTGGTGCTTCTCCTTCCTGACCATCCATAGACTCTGATGCTTCTCCTTCCTGACCATCCATAGACTCTGGTGCTTCTCCTTCCTGACCATCCATAGACTCTGATGCTTCTCCTTCCTGACCATCCATAGACTCTGGTGCTTCTCCTTCCTGACCTTCAATAAACTCTGGTGCTTCTCCTTCCTGACCATCCATAGACTCTGGTGCTTCTCCTTCCTGACCATCAATAAACTCTGGTGCTTCTCCTTCCTGACCATCCATAGACTCTGGTGCTTCTATGTGTTTGTTGGGTCTACATATCCTTCCTGGCCCAGACTTACTGTGATAAGGGTAGAGGCCAGCAAGGAGATCAAGGCATCCTGAATTCATATCATATTGCTGTTGGGAGTGTTTTATACCTAGTTTGCATCCCTTCCTCCACACACCCTTAGTAACATCCCATGGGTGAGGCATGCTATGGGCCGACCATGCTAAACTACCATTCACCTCCACAAAGCACTGACATCAGTGAGCCATCACATCCACTTCACACTTCTTCTCCTGGTCTCCATTAAAGAAATCTGGTCGGTATGCCCCATCCATATACCCTATCCCTTCTTCCTTCCTTCATTCCTAGGATAGATGTGCCTGTCTTTCCCTGCCAGTGCTTCAGATACCTGATCTGCTAACTGAGCCCAAGATGTCTACATTGTAGCTATGACTTTATCTGTCTGTGCCAACACTGTTACAGTTTTGTCTAACTTAATGTATCACTGATTGTATTTGGACATACTTTGCCTTTTTACATTTCACATCCCAAAAAGGTTCATTGGTGACTACGCCTACCCCAGAGGTTACACAATAATGAAACAGATGTTAATAAATAAATAAATAAATAAAATGAAAGCATACTTGCAGTAATATTAATATTTGTTATCGACTCACATAACATTTTTCTATACTGCCTTCACAGATTGTGCCTAGCTGAGAGTAGGAGTGAGAGGACACTTAGCTGTGATACTTAGCTGTGACAGTTACAAACACATAGTATGTATACGGTTAAAAACAGGTGATGTGCTCATTGTAACTATCATATGTTACTACAGCTACTATTATATCTATATGTGTATGTGTGCGTGTGTGCACATGTGTGCATGGGCGAATGAGTATTTGTAAGTGCACGTATATGTGTGTATATGTTAGGGAGGTGTTGCGAATGAGGGGTGGTGTGCCTATTTGGCTGCCATTGTCAATAAAATTACAGTGGATACTTTTAAATATTAAATTTGTAAAAATAAATATTACACAGATACCTCTGTGATGATGTGAGGTATTGCCAGCTATGCCAGGAAAGGCAGGGCAGTATATGTGTAACATATGCTAGCCCAGCTAGCTGGAATTTTGTAAAGAAGGATATGTTATTTGAATATCGATCTGATTTGTACAGATGCTTGTGTTGAAAATGTACTTGTAAAGCTGCTTTTGTTAAAAATGTACCAACAGTGTGCCCTGCTGGACAGAAAAAGAAATATGCATGCATTATTGTAACTGTTTAAATGTATATGCTTTAACAGAGGATACTGTAAGAGCAGAGGTTAATCTCAAACTTTAAAAATAATAAGAAATTAAATTACTGGACCTAGACCATAAAAATGTTATCTCACAGTTTTGATGCAATGTCTGAAAGAAGTATGGTTTATTAGTTCGTGTAGAAAGATTGGAAGTGTTTTGTGGTTTTATGACTTCTAGGAGCTGCAGCAGGTCTTAGCAAGGCTCTGTGTGTGTGTGTGTGTGTGTGTGTGTGTGTGTGTGTGTGTGTGTTATTGACACATACGTGCTAAATCCCAGCAGTTTCTAGCAATGAGGGTTGCATGTGAACTAGAAATCAGATGAACAGATGTTTATGATGTCATTCTGTTATCCATCAATAAAAATAATGTTTAATACTTGTTGAGACTGAAGCCTCAGAGCAGTCTGTTCTTGGAAACTGACAGAAGGACCCCTCACCTACTTTATCTTGTCTTGCTCTAGTAAGTGACCAGGGAATAGTAATTCTTTAGATCAGTCATGAAAATATAGTGAGATTATTTAAATATTGTTTTTTTCTCTAACTATGTGAACCTGTCAATCTGTGTTATTTTTAATATTTCATGTGATTGAAACTCTGGTGTTTATTGTAAATGGATATTTAGCATTTTCATGTTCTTTTATTGTTTATTATTAAATATATTTAAACTTTTCATTGTGGCTGGTGCTTTAGAGACTATTTTAACCTTTGAGAGTACATATATCTATTAGTGATACTGTGGCCTCCTGAAAGCCTGCTGTTTGGTCAACATTTAACATTACCATTTGTATTAATATTAATTTCACTCAGTATAATTGGGTACCCTTGCAAGATCCTTAGAACAGCTGGCTTGGGGTGTCTGGTGGCAGTGTAACTACCTTATATTCTGATCAGAATGAGGTATAGCTAGTAAATCTGTGGCAACCTTTTCCCAGGTGAGTGAGTGCATGCACATTGGTGCGCACTTGTGTGCGTGCGTGTGAAAATCAAATCTCAAAGTGTGTGCGTGCATGTGTGTGAAAATCTAGTCTCAAAGTGTGTGTGTATATATGTGTGTGTGTCAGCTACTTGGAGCAGGGACACAAAGCACTGGTTTCACAGAGAGATTGCTGGAAGACTTGGCTTGGGCACTTGGCTGAGGACTTATCTCTACAGCTGTGCCAGTGGGGAGCCTTACTGGGGACCTGGGGAGAGACAGAGATAGAAACCAAGACCCCAGGCTGAGTGTGCTCCCTGTGTGCTCTTAAGGGAAATTGTGTTTGATGCTGATAGCTACATCTGGAAATACTGGGCGTATCCATTTTTGTTTCAAGTGAACAACCCTCTCCAGTGTCAGTGGTGAGGATTCAGGCTACAAGATTACTGGCCCAGAGTGGGGATGTCAACATCTTGTATAAAGGTTACAAATGATTGTTTTTCACATGCTGAGAAGCAGTGTTCATAGATGACCACTAGGTTAACTGTCATGAAGGGCTATGTTGAGCCTAGGCAATAACTCAAGGTCAGAATCAAACCATGTACCATGTGCTTACGAGGTAACAAACTTAATCATTATGTGAAACCAACCTCCTGTGGGTGATGATGGGTCAAGTGTGAATACTTGATAATTGTCAAAAAAACTGCACAAGTTTGTTGGGAAGTGAGGAATGAGTTACAAGATCAAAATTATTTTGTACAAGGGAAGGAAGGAACTTCAACACTGTAGGTCCATATTCATTTTACTTTATTTTATTTCATTTTTATTTTTATTTTCATTTGTTGACTGGTGCAGTCTAACTTGGTACAGAACCATATTTCAGGGATGAGGAGGAAAAACTCTGTTGGTACAATAAAATACAAGATACAAGATGCTGTGTAAATTAATGCAGATAAATTAAACACAGTATCATGTTGAAACAGAACATATTGTATACAAGCATGCCTAGTGGAATAGATGTAAACATGGATATGTATGAGTAAACATACAGATAACTGTATTTATTGACTGTATTAACGTGGAAGTTAAGGAAGTTACTCAGGTTGCATTATGGTAATGTGCACTTAAGAGAGTAGATTTGTAAGGGTCTATATTATAAGAATGAACGCTTAAAATTTCAAGCACAGTTTGTCGGCATATTTTAAGTGAACGCTCTTATACACAAAAGCTCTAAAGATCTAAAATGTTAAGTTCAGAATGTTATAGTTGGCCAACACACTGAAATGTAGCAGTGACATAAAGATGTGTACATTATGAATTATGCATGTTTACCTTAATTTTAGTGTGATCTCGAAGTTAGTATATATAATTAGAAGGGGGTGTAGGGGGCATAGCCCCCCTGCAAAAATTAGAGAAAAAATAGTGTATGTGTGTTAACTGGTTTGTGTTTCGGGAAAGTGCCGTTTTGGTCAAGTGTAATTTTGGAGATTCACTGTTGGCAATTGGTATGGTCACTTCATTTACTTTACAAACAGGAAGGATTGTAGCACATATTTAGGATGTTTGTTACAAGTACAATTTACTGTGTTTGCAGTTCATGTTCAATGTGGCAGTGGGGGATTGGTGTTGGACAACTAAAATATTTTGAGTATGTCAGTTTCAACTTTGTCACCTTTTGCTTATAAGACCATTCACTTAAAACATATCAACAAAGATGTGATCAACATTTTAAGCATTCATTTTTATAATATAGACGCAATTTGTAAGTAGTAACTAGTAAGCTAGTAAGTTATAGATATAACAAGTTTAGTTATGGACAGTAGTGTCAAGACATTTCTTTCCTGGAAGAGAGATTAGTTATGAGAGAGTTAAAGATTTTATTACATATGCAGATATAACATAGGCAGGCTGAAGGTTTATTATCATGAGTCAGATAAGGCACCAACAAGTAGAACTGATATTATGAAAATAGACACGTTCAAGCTATCCAAACTACACTCTGTGCAGGCCATTTTTGTTCTTTCAGGTAGTTCACAAGAAAAAAAAAATCTGAAGTATAAAAGTACCACACTGCCAACCCAGCTTGTACCTTGTAAAGAAGATAAAACGTGTGTTTGCTTGAAGACACAATCGCATTCAAGACTATCTAGCTAATTAACTAACACAGTCAATTAATTAATTAATGTTTCAATGTATCAATGTTTATATTTAAATCACCTCATAGCCTTAGGATAGACCTTCAATAAACCTGCCACACGTCACACACCCTTTTACACAACAAATTGTCAAGGCTTGTCTTAAAGGACAACAAACCATTTGCCTTTCTTAATCTGTACAGAAGGTTCCCTATTAAGTGAGCAAATGCTTAATGTAGTGAACACTGTTTAATTGACAGCTAAATGTCGAAACAGCAAAATCCCGAAGACATGGAACAATGATTTCTTTTCCCAGGGAAAAAAAAAATCACTGGGCCATTTTTGGGACTTTGCCATTTCCTCCACGGTGGTGCAATCTCAGAATTGGTATATTTAAGTAGGGGGTGTGCGGGGGTTGAAGCTCTCCACTTTATTTTGTGTTTGGGTTTTTTTTTTTTTTTTTTTTGCAGCCAAGGAGAACCACACCCACATACTCAAAAAAATGTTTATTTCATCATAGTTTGGTGTTCCCTACATTTTAACACCACTCTGGGACTATTTACAGGTTTTTAAATGTTTTTACATGTAATTTCTGAGTCTGACCACATGGGATCTAGCATCTCGAAGTGATCCTGATTGTTTAGGCTGCCTTTAGGTATCCCACAATGCAGTGCTTATCTGTAAAAAATTACATCACGCAGGCCTCTTTCTTCCTAAAGCTCCTGTCACTGTAATGATTTTACATGCATGCACTGCTGTCTTTCAGTCAGTTAATTTTAAGTAACATTTCATGCCGTTCAATGACTACTTAAAAGCACAAATAGTGCAAATGCCACAGGACAGAATTTCAAAGTGCTTTTTACTGCTGCTTTTTTCTAGAATGGTTAAATTGCAGTCTTTTATGAAGCCTGAATTGTACTTCTTCGACTCATCTCCCATCACTCTTCACACCTAGCTTCCCTAGCAGTCAGTGCTAAGGGTAATTTGAGCTCTTAGCTGTTGTGATTGACAGCTCATAGTAGGCAACCTGACTTATGTACTGTTTCCTTGTTCTAGCCTTTACTTTCTGTATGGGTAGGGGAAGGACCAGGGAGCTGTGACATCATAGCATAGGTGGGTTTTTAGGATGGCCATGGTAATGTCAGTTTAGGGAGGGAATTGGCCAGAAAACTACCTGTATTCATTGGCCTTGATGATGTCAATGAATTGGAGATTGCAGCGAGCTTTTCCAGGGTGGGATAAAAGTTTTTTGAAAGTGAAACCAACACAGTACAGTAAGGTACTGTTCTAGTGGAGAGAAGCAGTTGATTTAAAATATTTTAAATGCTGTATTGTTGTTTATTCATAGCAGGAACTATAAATATGGAGAAAAAGGGCAGAGAAGTTGAGCATTTAATAACAGAATCCTGTTGTTGTCCTTTAAGGATTAGAATGACCACCTCTTATCAGTCTGTAATTTGAGTACAGAGACATTTCCAACTTGTTCTTGTAACTCATCCCTTTAAGATGCATAATTTACACAACAAAGTATCTCTGTACTCTTTCTAGTCTTTTAATTTGGTCAAAGCTGTATATACAAACAGCTGCGTAATACTCAATATAAAGTCTAAATGCTGTTTTAAACAGATGAAATGACATTTATTTGTCCCTACTAATGCAAAATATATTTGCTTGTCATATAACATTTCCTTAGAACAACTATAACATTGTCTTCAAAGGAAAAAGCACCATCTGTCACGACCCCAAGATTCCTGATGTTAGACACATTTTCTAAAATGTTGCTATTAAGGGCATTTAGAAAATGTAGGTTTTTAACTCCAAACTGTATCATTTTTGATTGTTTTCATTAAATTCCATATCTCTGCTTTTTGCTGAGGGGTGTAGTACATGCAGAAAACTTTATAATCTAAATAGGTCATATGGATTATGAACTTGTGGCACTTACCTTTGCAGCATCTGCAAATATACTACACACATTTTTTATTCTGTTATAAAATCTGACATAAAAGATGATAAATACTTTTGATCCCAACAGTAAACCCTGGGAGACACCAACTTCTTAATTTTTGGATACAGATATTTCATTACAAATTTTGATCTTGCAAGTTCTGCCCTCTAACCAGATGCCAACCTTTCTTATCTATCTATCAATCAATCAATCAATCAATCAATCAATCAATCAATCAATCAATCAATCTATCAACCAATCAATCAATCAATCAGCCATTCATTCATTCAATAAATAAATAAAACTGAACATCCTTTTCCACTTGAATTAGATTTGACCTAGAAAAACATTGTCAGAGGTTTTGCAGTTTAAGCCTGTCCACTCATAAAGAGATAGGATATCCATCAAGATTGTTAGTGCCAACTTCTTTGGTGTAGCTCAGGACTGGAGCATCAGTAAGAATAATTAAGTGGTTAGTGTTTCCTGTTCTTTGGGGAAGGGAAATGCATCCCTGCCACAAGTCGTGTCCTGATGGAGACCACTGTCTAGTAAGGATTTCCTGGATTATAATGCTTGACACCACAATGACACAGTGTTTTTAAGCAGCAGGACAGCATGAGGATGCAGGCACAGTGGTGATGTTTTCCTGTGCCACGCACTGCAACAGTGAGGTGTGTGCCTCAGGCCTAACTATAAATTCCTCCCTTTATGCTGACCTGATGACTTAAAAGGCTCCCTGCTTATGTAACTCTTCTCCTGCTCCCCAAGTAGTCTGAAGCCCCCTCCCAGGAGAGACTTAACATAAACTGTTATTTAGCAGAAGTGGCAAGTAACTCAGAATATAAAACACCAGTCAAATGACTCAACATTCAGAATGGAAAGAAGGCAAAAATTCTTCTGAAAAAAAAAAACTCACAGGAATGAAATATTAAGAGTTTATATATGTTTCTCTAGCTGTGATGCAAATCTTACTTCCACAATTACCCTCATGAAGCAAAGGTCTCTGCATAGCCTATGGGAGAAAATCAAATGGCAATATGATTTGTTTTTGAGATGCAAATAGAAGTTTTACAACTTTTTTCTTTTTCCTTTTCCCCTTTATTTAGCTGGGATGAAACTTGTTTTAGTTTCTTTTTTTAAATATATATATTTATCAAGTATAACATATTTCACAGAAATAAAATAGAAAAAAAGTCATAATAGGCCATTGCTTCATTGTACTATTACAATAAAGTACACAGAGCTCCTTTCTGAAGGTAACTACAAAACTGCACCTCAAAAGCAAACATTGTTATCTAGATGTCTACTGTTTAGCAACATATAACTGTTACAAAACTTAAAAGAACCTTCAAACAGACTGTCATAACATAACAAAATGTAACGCATAGCATGTCAGTTTATCATATAACATAACATAGCATAACATAAGAGCACAGAAATTCTAAAAGAAATAAATGTCACATTCTTCATAATAAAGCTTTCTCACAAAGATCATGGCACCAACATGAGAATGCTAAGGCCAAAAGACAAGAGACTTTTGCACACCTGAATACACATTTGCCTCCCTTTCTTAATGAACAGAGGTCTTCTTTCTGATGTTTTACCCCTTTTTCCGCTTGCTTTTCTTGGAAGGAGTTTTGCACAGCAGCACTGTGAAAGTGCACAGAGCAGCTTTCAAACTGACAGTTGCCATAACTGAAGGTATTGTTAGTAATGGTCATTTTATCTTCCTTTCAACCTTTGACTACCACCTGTTCTTCTCCCTTGGTCAGGAGTGTTATGATTTTCAAAAGCTTTCATCATTGACCATGCAGACCTACCAAAGCTTCCTGGATTTGTTCCCCAGTTTTTGATGTGCAAGTGTGCATAGCTTGCACTGGGTACCAAGCATCTGTATAAAGGGTTAGCATCAGATATTTAAGGTGCTACCTGTTATATTGCAATCTGTAGTCTGAGCTGTTACTGGCTCACTACATTCCATGTAATAATGCTGGGTACATAGACTAAGCATGCACATTTGAAAGGTAATAGGCACAGATAGCTGAATCTAGAAATAGAAATGCTCATAGCTGAATAAATGCTGTTGATTTAATGTTGTGGCTACATATTGCTGGTTTAACAGTTGTGTTTGTTCATATCCCAAATCCTGCTTGGCCATATGTTCCCAGTACTCCTAACCCACAGTAACAGCACTGTTTCAGTGCTCCAGAGAGTTCAAGTACTGTGTGTGGTAGCTATCGAAAAATATCGGGGATGCCACCTTAATTAACTTCACAGTAAAAAGACCGTATTCCAGTGTTCAAGAAATGCAACTATGACAGTTGCAAGATATAAAATTATTTTGTGCATTTTATCCAGTTTTTTTCTATACAGCTGCCTCCTGTCTGGCCACAAAGAGAAAATTAGCAAAAATGTAGTCTCTGGCTAATTGCAAATGCTAGTATTAATGGTGCCAGGCACTCTTCCAACTCATTAATTGAAGTCTTATCATTCAGGACCAAATATATCACTTTGTTCATGCAGAAATTACACGGTCACAGTGACTTAGCAGAAAATGTCTGAAACTCCTCCTGTTTGCAAAGTGATATGAAAGAGCTCATATTAGTATTAGAAAAAATGTTTATCAGCATAGCTCTCAAAATGAGTAGCAACCTATATATACAGACACTGAGCTTGGGAGAAAGAAAATTAACTCCAATGTAATTCCATTTGCCTGTTTTCCTTCTCAAAGAGAGATATTTTCTGTTTCAGTGCTTAGCAAACAATAGGTATAATGATTTTTTTTAATGTTAGTTTGTAATAACGGTGTAACTTGAATGGCCTACCTTGCATTATTTTTAAAAATATCACAGTGATAAGTCAAAAGTATTAGAAATGCCAACTTATTTCTCTGAAGCTTTTCCCTGTGTTACTATTTTTAAGTTTATTTTTCATGATGACTTTGCATCCAGATTCCAGTCACAAACTGTTCTCTTATCACCTTATTTCATAGTACCCCCCAAAAAAGGCTGTTTATCTCATGATACACATTGCTAATATTGGAAAACGTACTTTAGTGCACTGTGTTTAATGTTTCACTTTTTGAAGAAACATTTCTTGTCAGAACATCTCTTACGTACTCCTCACACTGCTGATTTTGAAAGACTGACATTTAGTTAACTGTGACATTTCAGTCTCTGTGAAGAAATATTTCCTGACATACCTCCTATAAAATCATATAGCAGCCTAAATGAGTTTCTCTCTACTATCTTTACTTTATTTGCTATTTACATTTGTTTAATTTGAATGTTTTTACTTGTTCTAAACATAAAATCAAATAATCATAAATATAATAACATATAGTGTGAAATAAGACCAACCATAGCTTATAGGATCATAGGAAGTTACTAGGCTATTGGCCCTGAGGCCTTTAAAGTCCAGCCAAGAATTTAGCCCATGTTCCTACAAGACAGCACCCAATGCCCCTGTTCAGCAGGGACACAGGTGGAATCCTAGGGGTGTATTTTCTGTTCCCCATCCAGTTATCCAGGTTGTGCTTAAAAAGGGTTAATGAGCTACTCTGCTTGACGTGCAGAGGGAGTCTATTCCACAGAAAGGGGAGTCTCTGGGACACAAATCTGTGCTGCTAACAAGTCCTATTTATGTCACAGACCAGGCTGAGGTCGCACGTGCAGGTTACTTGAGTGGAGCTTGACATGCAGATATACAGCAGTCCCATCAAGGCGGGGTTTGAGATTGCTTTGTATGCCAGACAGAGGTCACCTCTGAGGAGTCTGTATGAGACTGAGTAGAGGGACAGGGCCTTTAACCTATCTGTGTAGGGTAGATGTTTGAGGCACTGGATTCTCCTGGTGAGGAACCTCTGTGGTCTCTCCAGCTGCTGCATGTGCTTTGTGAGGTACATGCCGAAAGGGGTATTGGACTCAATAATGGGTCTTATAAGGGAAGAATACAAGGATGTTATGACCACCTTGTCCCTGAATGAGATACCCTTACTAATGAGGTGGACCATGTAGAAAGCTTTCCAAAAGTCAGTTTGCTAGCAACCTGGGTGCCCAAGTCCCTCACGACTGATTGCATGCCTAGGATCTTGTTATTAATGTGATAATTTGTGGGGACATCACTTTGCCCAAAGGGGATGATGATACATTTTCAGTTTGAGGCCATGTTTCTGACACAGTCATATGTTTGGGTGAGACCCTCTTGGAGGATTTCCACATCACTAGGGGAGCTGATGACAGTATCCAGCTTGCAGTCATCTGCAAACTTGGTCAGTCATAGCTCACTGGTTTTGGCCTGCACCTCAGAAAAGTACATCCCAAGCAACAAAGGCCCCAAGACTGATCCCTGGGATACACCACTCATTACAGGTCAACTGCTTGAGGTGGCTTCCACTATTTTGACTAGGTGGGTTCAGTCAGTCAGCCAGTTTGCTATCCATCTGGTAACATATGGATTGATGCCTAGTTGAGAGAGTTTATCTATGATACCTGAGTTGGTAATAGTATTGAAGGCTTTAGCCAGGTCAAGGTAGGTGGTGTGCACTGTCTTCCCCTCGTCCATGACTTTGGTGACTGTCTCAAAGAAGTCAGCAAAATTTAACAGGCATGACCTCCCCTTGACGAAACCAAACTGTGTGGGATCAAGTGTTTGGAGGTTGCCAATGTCCTTGTTAATGAGGTCCATGATAATCAGCTCCATGGCTTTGCAGGTTAGGCTAGTTAGGCTGATAGGCCTACAATTTCCTGGATCAGTGGATGCTCCACCTTTGTGCAAAGAGATGACAGTGGCTGTCCTCCACTCGGCTGGGACAAAGCTAGTACTCAGGCTTTGGTTGACTAGAGTGCCTAGTGGTGCTGCAAGTTCCTGTCTGAGTTCATGTAGGATTATGCCTGGGATGTTATCTGGTGCCATGGAGGCTGTATTTTTTTGCCTTTGAGAGGGCAGTGATGACTTGCTCCCTAGAGATAAGGGGAGGGGGACAGGTGCTGGAGATGTCCTGATTTACTGATGGGGGGACAGAGGGGTGAAGTTTGCACTGAACCGTCTGCCAGCAGGTTGGCTATATCTACGGTGTTTGTGTATGTGGTGTTCTTGAACACCATTTCTGAGCAGATCTGGGTGGTTTCCTTGAGATTGCGGGCACATACAAAGAAAGCCTTGTGATTGTCTTTAGTAGATGTGGCCAGTCTGGACTCGAAGTTTGCTTAGGAGGATTTTACTAGTGCTCTCATTTGCTTGTTCAGACTAAGAAGAGATTGCTTCCAATTAGGCATCTGCTCCCTTTTGGTCCTGGATGGCAGTTTTTTTTCCTTTTATTATAGAGTTTATTTATTGCAGATGTCTGCCAGACAGGTTTTCTCTTCCTTGAGGTGGAGGATTTTGTCCTGTCTGGTATTCCTGATTCCATGCAGCTATATAAGTGCTCATATAGCACTTTGGTATAGGTTTGGACATATGTTACAGTTCCTATGAAGAAGGGAGCTGTGAAGCTGTTTATTCCTTCCCTCTGGAGGTTGTTATCAGCTTTCAAGAAGTCTTTTGCTTGACACTATCTTGGGGGTGGTCAGGGGAGATGGTGACTTCAAAAGTGACCACTTTGTGGTCAGATCTTACCAGGGAGGATGACACTGTAGGGATGGTACAGTGGTTACTCATGTTGGATAATACCAAGTCCAAGATATTTTCACCTCTTGTGGGGGTGTCAATCAGCTGGTCCAAGGCATTTGCATTGTTGAAATCAACGGATCTCTGGGCATTTGTGTTTTGGCATGAATAGTTCTTCCAATCTATGGTTGGATAGTTAAAGCCATCCAGGATCAGGGTAAAGGGTTGCATCATGATAGATTCGACCCAGGATCAGGGTAAAGGGTTGACTCTCTATAGATTCGAACAGGTCCAGATAGGTGGAGTGGGCATCTGGGGTCAAAGATGGGGGCCTGTAGCTAGCTATGATTTGAATAGGGGTCCCAACAGTGGTTAACTGCACCTAGAGTGTCTCCTGTGCATCACACTGTTTGACCAGCCTTGAAGGTGTGTATGTCTTTCATATATATATATATATATATATATATATATATATATATATATATATATATATATATATATATATATATTGCAACTCCACCTCCTTTTGCATTGCTGCCCATGGTTTGGGGTCTGAATGTATGATAGGATGAGTAACCTGGTATGCCTGGGGTACTCTCCGCAGTTTTGAGCCAGGTTTCTGTGACTGCACAAATGTTAGCTTCCTCCATGGTTAAAAATGCTTGCAATGATTGCAGTTTCATGTTTAGACACCTAGTGTTTAGCAGCATGACCTTTAATTTGCATTTTGATGAAATTTTCACATTGGTAGTTTTGACCTCATGGCATTGCCTATAAAAGGCACTATGGGGGAGGCAAGAGCCTTTGCCAGGAGCTTAAAGCCCAAGGGAGACAGATGCAGGCCATCTCTGGCAAAGCATCATGGTTTGTCAATCATCTCTTCCCAGGCTGTCAGGTACTGGATCCCCTTGGAATGACACCAGAAACTAAACCAATTGTTAAAGTCAATCATTTTCTGTTTGTATTGAGGCAGCATTCTGGGTGACAGTAGAATGCTGCTTAAGGGTGGGAACATACCTTCCTGGGGCACATATTCAGCAAGCTCTATCTTGTCTCTCTTCATGTTGTCCAGGGAGGTACATCTCAAGTCATTCATGCCAACATGGACTATGACAGAGTCATAACAGTACCTGTTATTGAGAGACTTGAGTGCATGAGTGATATGGCCGATTCTGGCACCTGCCAAAATACTAACCGTGATTTTCTCCTTATCCTGCCTGGTGAGGAGCATATCTGTGTGTCTCACAATGGAGTCTCCTATGAATAATATGTTGGGTTTATGCTTAGGCCTTAGTGGCTGTGAGACACAGGTGTGTGGATTATGTGTGATGTGGTGGGCAGTGGAGTTTGTGTGTGTTTTTGCCTCAGAGGTCTCTTTTGTTTGGGTATGTTTTTGTTGAGGACCTCCACATATGTGGGTGTGTGTTTTGTAGGTGTGGGTGTGGGTGGTGGTTGAGGTGTGGTGCTTATGTTGACAACCTTCTCAGTACCAGATATACTGGCTTGCGAGGGAGAGAGCTTTTACTCTAGCATCTTAATGTAATTGCATCTCTCACAAATTCTGTTCCTAGGAGGTAGTAGTAGAGGGCTGTCCGTGTACATGAGGTAGTTGCTTCACTGTCTCAGGATGCCCATATCAACCAGACTGACAGGAGAAAGTATAGAAAATTGTCCATCCGCATTTGTCAGAAACTGAGGTAGAGAGGCCAAATAGTTCTAAGAGAGTAAAGTGTGGAAGGTCTAAGAGAAGTACTAGAAGGTGATCACACAAGTGCTACTATGGGAGAATTTGTAGCTGGAATACCACACAAAGGGTTACAAATAGTGCAGCTGCAGCTCTGAATGCAGCAAACCTGTATCAGACTATGCTACTCAATTTAATGGTTAAAAAGACAGTAAAACTCACAAAAAGCACAGATTAACCACTACAGACAAAAACAGAACTCACAGTATGAAAAAATACAGTTAAACAGTAATGAAATGCAGTAAAATGCAATTAAACAGTAATGAGCTGCAGTAAATAGCAATGAAATACAGTTAATCAGTAAATTTGCTTTAAAACAGTGCAAATGTGATAAAATAGCTCACAATCATCACAACAGTAGAAAGCAGCTCAAATAAAGTATAAAGCTACCAACAAGCAGTGACAAATGCAGCAAACTAAATGCAGTTGAACACCTAAACACAAGCAAATTGAAGTAAGAATAGGCACATTTTTTATTAGAAAGTGAGGAGACAGAAGATAACTAAGAGGCTAAAGGGGTGGGCCTTCACAACTGATCACACTGTACTCAGTAGAATAACTGATGCAATTGGTGGGCCTTCACAACTGATCTCACTGTACTCAGTAGAATGAGCTGATACAATGGGTGGGCCTTCACAACTGATCTCACTGTACTCAGTAGAATGAGCTGATTGCATGGCTGGGCCTTCACAACTGATCTCACTCAACTTAGTAGAATGAGCGGATGCAATGGGTGGGCCTTCACAACTGATCCCACTGTACTCAGTAGAATGAGCTGATACAATGGGTGGGCCTTCACAACTGATCTCACTGTACTCAGTAGAATGAGTTGATGCAATGGATGGGCCTTCACAACTGATCTCACTGTACTCAGTAGAATGAGTTGATGCAATGGAAGGGCCTTCACAACTGATCTCACTGTACTCAGTAGAATGCTCTGATGCAAAGGCTGGGCCTTCACAACTGATCACGCTGTACTCAGTAGAATGAGTTGATGCAATTGGTGGGCCTTCACAACTGATCTCACTGTACTCAGTAGAATGAGTTGATGCAATGGATGGGCCTTCACAACTGATCTCACTGTACTCAGTAGAATGAGCTGATGCAATTGGTGGGCCTTCACAACTGATCTCACTTACTCAGTAGAATAACTGATGCAATTGGTGGGCCTTCACAACTGATCTCACTGTACTCAGTAGAATGAGTTGATGCAATGGATGGGCCTTCACAACTGATCTCACTGTACTCAGTAGAATGAGTTGATGCAATGGGTGGGCCTTCACAACTGATCTCACTGTACTCAGTAGAATAACTGATGCAATTGGTGGGCCTTCACAACTGATCTCACTGTACTCAGTAGAATAACTGATGCAATTGGTGGGCCTTCACAACTGATCTCACTTACTCAGTAGAATAACTGATGCAATTGGTGGGCCTTCACAACTGATCTCACTTACTCAGTAGAATAACTGATGCAATGGATGGGCCTTCACAACTGATCTCACTGTACTCAGTAGAATGAGCTGATGCAGTAGGTGGGCCTTCACAACTGCTCACTGTATTCAATTCTTTGCTCAAGAATCAGGGCAAAGCCAAAAATAGTAGGGTTGATAAAGGGCAAAAAAACAGGGACAATTTTAAATATTACTATAGTTCACTTAGAAAGTTAATAGGGTAACAGATTTTGCACTGACATGCATTTTATAAAGTGTGAAAATCTACTGTCTTTATTATTGGCTTCAGTAATTTACCAGAACTATTTCCCCTTTGCATAAAGCAAAGCACTTCTCTGACTCTATTCAAATGCAATTTGAATGAAAGGATGTGTAAAGGCAAACATCCCTCTGGTTTAGCACCCATCCCTCATCAACAGGGAGAAACAAGCAAATGACCCAACATATCTTTGTTTGGCCCATATCTGTGTTATTCATATGCAAATGATAAGTGCTAAAATTTACGATGGGAATGTAAGGCTAGCCTTTTTAAGATCCTCACAGATCAATAGCCAGCTAAATACTTAAGAATCTATAATAAAAAATAGA
Organism: Protopterus annectens; assembly: GCF_019279795.1. Taxonomy (NCBI): domain Eukaryota; kingdom Metazoa; phylum Chordata; order Ceratodontiformes; family Protopteridae; genus Protopterus; species Protopterus annectens. Next base: position 158,138,216 of record NC_056741.1, read on the forward strand.
TAGCTTATAGCCATCTAGTAAATTCTTCCATAAAGCATGTGCATAACTGATGAGGTACTGAATTCCACAAGGCAACAGAGTTATCTGTCAGTATTGGATCTGGTTCCTTTGTCCATAAAATATATAAAGTTGGTATTGGAAATGGATAGATGGATGGATGGACAGATGGATGGATGGATGGATGGATGGATGGATGGATGGACTGATGGATGGATGGACAGACGGATGGATGGATGGATGGATGGATGGATGGATGGATGGATGGGTGGATGGACAGACGGTTGGATGGATGGATGGATGGATGGATGGATGGATGGATGGATGGATGGACGGATGGATGGATGGACAGATGGATGGATGGCTGTATGCACGCATGCATAGCATTAAGGCTATTAGGTAGTAATGTGGTGCTCACTGTAGCCCAGGGTTTAAGTCCTTCAATCTCTGTTTGCCTACAGTGTGACTCAGACCAAACAAGGTTAATGAGACTCCTCTCAGACTGAATCTGAAAAGGTCCATGTGGATCGGTGTTCAATCCCTGTAAAGAAATATAAAAATAAATAATAAAATAAAGAGATGGGTGATGTCATGATGCAAATAACAGCCTACCAGAGGTTGCCCTATGAATACTGAGAAGGAGGTGACTTTCTTTGGGTCAAATAGTAGAGCACAAGAAACTCTTTACAATACTCAGGTACCCAATGTCTTAGACACAACAGTTAGACATCACTGTTTTGAAGGCAGACCATCACACCACTGGCTGCCAGGGTAGACTCTATAGCAAACGACTGATAAGCTAATACTGACAGGTGCTTATCAATGATCTGGCTGTGGGGAGGTTGTAGTCATGCTGGTGGCAGTCAAGATAAGATTCCTGTCAATTATTTCAAGGTAAAAGGTAATGCAGAAATATAGCAAACATGATGCCAATGCGTGAGTGACTGCATTTGTTTATTTGTTTATTGAGTTACCACTAACGTCTGACTGGGCAAACAAGACCATTTTCAGTGGAGGTCTAGAAAAGAAAAGCTTCACAAGAAATTCTACCAGTAGTATGTATATATATATATATATATATATATATATATATATATATATATATATATATATATTCAACATACAGAATAATCAGGTTAACTTATCAGCATTACATACAAAGCTCCCCGAGAACTATTTCCAGTCATACTTACACAGTATTAACGTTAACAGTATTGCACACAAAATGAGGATGAGTAAAACAGATAATTATTAAACAATTTATTTTGCAATAATGTGATCTGGATGGGGTCCAATTAAGCAATATTAAATGTTGCGTCAGATATAATTATATAGATTTTGTCATAAGAAGAGTATAAGACAGAAAAATAAGACAGCGGAGAAAGTCACGGAAATGTATGTGTACATATGGGAGGTCGTTTGGGAATAATTTCATTTGGGGAATAGCAGGAACCAAGCCAGGTGTCAATCAGAATAGCCAGGTGTCACTCAGGATAGCCAAGTGTCAATCAGGAACAGTTTTAATTTATCTTTGAAACTATGTTCATTGTTCATTGTTGAGGAGTCTGACTGAAGGGGGAATTGAGTTCTGGGATTTTGCAATACAGTTGGAGTAAAGAGCATTTATTGCTTTGTTGTGAGCTTTGTGAATTGACAGAAGATGTTTGTCAGTAGGGCAAAAAGCTCTACTGGTGGAGTGGAGTTGTAATAGACCGCATAATGAAGGGCATTTTTCAGGGTGAAAAATTGATCTAAAGGCAAATTAAAGCTGGTAGGTAAGGAAGTGAGATAGCTCTAGCCAATTCAGGTGTCTGGCAGCAGTCTGGTCATTATATCCTGATATGGCATTAAGTGCCATGTTATGTAGGTACAAATATACGTATGTATCATCAACATTTCTAGACATGGACTAATAAGATGCAAAGTTGTGCTCCTCATCAGATGCAATATTCTGTATCACCATAGTAGTCATCAATACATCCCTGAACTGCACTTTGTGAGTTTTTTAATGTATTTGGCAAACCATTCCATAGGAGGTCAACTCAATCTATGTGCTGTTTCATCCTATGCATTGTGTTATTCATCCTCAAACTTGATTCCATTTGGAACGTCTTAAATCCAGAGTAGCATTGTTCATGTTTCTTTATAGCTAAATAATAAATATCATTTTACCATCCAATTTAATCTGGAATAAAGGTTCAAGTGAGCTAATACAGCATGATGGAATAGGTGTTTAAACCTTCTTCTTCTTTCGGCTTTTCCCGGTTAGGGGTCGCCACAGTGGATCACCTGTCCGCTCATGATTGGCAGTGGAGTTTTACGGTGTTGAGTTGCCAGCCCGGCACCCATCCTTCCACAGAAGGCACACACATGCACTCACACACACCTAGGTCCAATTTAGAGTGTCCAATCCACCTACAGGATGTCTTTGGGACAACGACCCTTAAATTATAAGATTCTAATGACTGATCTTCATGCATTTGACCATGGCCTCCAAACAGTCCTGAATGGAAGTACAACTCAAATAAAGTTCCACGGTAAAGGCAAGCTAATCAGATGTGATCCACATAGTAATAATAACTTACATCTTTCCTTTTAGTGCCATCTCACCAAAGTTGATTATGCACACTGAAGTATAATGGCACTTAGGTGGAGCTTTGAATGTGCCACATTGTAGAGGATGTCACAAGGAGGGATCAGTATGAAATCTGGTCCTTCCCAGAGAATAATTTACATATCTGTTTAGGTGAAGATGCTTTAAAGTCGTCACTTCATGTTACACAACTGTTTACTACAGTGTGACATTTGTGTTATTACACCGTACGACAAGTACAATAAACTTTACTAGGGATTTATTTGTAGTGCATGGAGTGCCACAATTATGTTCCAAAATCAGGAAAAAGATAAACTTGTTAAGTGCTTCCTTAGTACAAGATTAGAACTTAACAGCACTTATGGGTGCTTAACAAAAGCTTCTTAATAATACCTAAGTTCAGGTCTTGCACTGGCTATACCATGAACTTGGCTTAATGTCAGTGTACAATGTGACCTACATTGACAGTCGCTAGCAGATATGCCAGCATGAAACAACCTCCTGCATGTAGACACCTCCACAACTGATGTTGTTGTGGGATGTGCTAGAACAGTGAGAGTTGGATTTCACTCATCTGCAACCATGTTGGCTAACATCTGTGGATGTAACAGGTGACCAGCCATAAGGACGGTACATCACTCCTGACAGATGACCAGGGAAGACATGGCATGGTCCAGTGCGTAATTCAGTGTATTCAATGAATTAAACATGTGGGTTATGCACTCCCATATGTTAGTGTGCACAGCCTGGAACACCCTTATTATCTGTACTATAGTTATACTGGAGTCAACCTGTGCTTCCACAATGTCCCCGTACATATGTTTGATGGTAGCAACTGACATACAAACTTCAGAGTGAAGGCAGTAACCATATTGCTGGTGGGTACCATTGCCTAGCCCCCCCCCCCACAATTTGGACTACCCTGCCCACAAGTGCAAGGGGCATATCCAGACATTTCTGATGTAGGAACAATCACACTTCCTTGATCTAGAGTGTCACCATCAACCAATAGGTTCATCTCTGGGTAATTCATATGGAAATGATAAGGGCTAAAATCTACCATGGGAATGTAAAGCTAGGCTTTTTAAGATCCCCACAGATCAATAGCCTATTGAGTGCCTAGGAACCCATAATAAAAAGATAGGCAACTAATACAAAGGGCTTACATAAGGCATGTCCATAGACAACAAGCAGCAAAACCTCTTGTGTAGTTCCAGAGTCAAGTTGAATTCATGCTTCCAAAATGCAAAACTTTAAATCCGGATCATATGAACAGCTGAGTTTATTGAATAAATCACAAAAAAATAAAAAGACTGTTAAGCACTTTCGTCAAAGGGGACATCTCACCGACCAAAAACTTGCTGTTTCCACCTTAAACTTGCACAAACAATGGAGTTGTGGACAGCAGCACAGATTCTAGAGTGTGTCTATCTGGTGAAGAGTTGTACAGCCCAGTCGCTCTGGTCATCAATTGTACTGCACAACACCTTCAAGGTAGGAGAACATAAACCACAAACTCCACATTGTGCCATGGCTAGCCAATGGTGTAAAAATTTGTTGTAAGTGGTTGGGTCATTTTGACTAATATAGCCCAGTAAGGGATGTCATTAGAATTAGTGACAGATTCATGGCAATCTGACTGCAGTGTAAGAATAGGGTAGTAATCATAATCTCAGCCCATGTCCCACAACAAAATTGTGATACTAAGGAAAAAGGTACATTCAGGCAGCAGATACTGGGCCAATTAGATAAAGCATGACAATATGAGTTGGTGTTAATAATGGGGAACCTGAATGTACATATAGAGACAGACAGAGTAGGATATGAGGATAGCTTGGGTCCACGTCAGTGTGGCAATAGGAATGAAAAAGGAGAGGTCATTCTATATCTCTGTCTGGCAAATGCCTTGGTGGTGGCTAATATATTGTTCAGCAAGACAGACAGTCACAAAGTCATATATAAGTGTGGTCAACATGCAACTCAGGTAGACTTTCTCCTAGTAAGGGATGGTCACTGGGGTAGAATCAGTGATTGCAAAGTCATCCCATGTGAAACAGTCAGCCAACTGCATAAACCAACTGCAAGTAGTGGACAGAGAATGCCCTGAGGTCAACAGATTTAACCACTTGGAGTTGACTGGAGAGAAAGCACATGAGTTCTAGGAAATACTCAGGGCTCAAGCACTTCAGGAAGCAGCCAAAATCGATGGAGCTGAAGAAGAATGGCAGTGCCTGAAAAAGAGTACATGTGAGGACTATAAAACACATCATATGGCCAAGCCACATATGGAAATAAGCTACACAAAGAAAGCTGATGGTGAAGTGAAGACGCTCAGGTAGTTATCAAAAAAAGAAGGAGTACAGGGAAAAGTGGGCTACAGAAGAGATAGACCAGGCTAAGAAGAAATACTGGCTGGCTAACAAAGAAAGCAATTGCAATAGTGAAGAACAAGGTATCAGACGCACTCTACCAACTTCTAGAAAGTGACTCATTAGACGGCACAAAGAACCTGTATCAGGTTGCAAGGCAAAGACCAAAGGATAAAGAAGATAATCAAGAGACACCCTTCGTAAGGGTTGCATGCAACAACTTGCTCATCATTCCGCTGTACATTAAAAGTAGATGGAAGGAGTACTTCCAGCAGTTTCTGAAAGCCACAGACATAGTCTATAATGAAAGAAGAGGAGCCCACCCTAGAATAAGTAAGAACAGCACACACACACACACACACACACACACACACACACACACACACACACACACACACACACACACACACACACACACACACACACACACACACACACACACACACACACACACACACACACACACACACACACACACACACACACACACACACATACACACACACACACACACACACACACACACACGTCCATATTAACCATGCACACAAATACACACATACGTGTTTACATGGACTGTGCACACAAATGCACATACCTACATGGACACACACACATAAACACTTTATGCAAGGGATGACAGGGTTTCTGCAGTTGGCATGCATTTATTTATAGTAATATTTAGCTTTAGTGAACATTGCAAGCTAAAGTGGTCCTTGTACTAATGGAGAGGAATGTAAGTATAAGTGCAGAAGTATTTATCCAGGAGCAGAAGAAACTGATATTATCTTTTAGTAGAAATAATTGGGTTTTAATGAGTCTCTCACTGTATTCTAGACTTGTGGCATCTACATTATGAAGTGCATGGCTTTGTTTAGCCTTGCTTACTATGTTATTACATTGCAAAAACATCAATGTTGAAAAATAGGAGAATAAGAATAATCCCTTGAGTCATACCTCTCATCTTCTTTGCCCAAGACTATTGGACAAAGCCAGAATTAATGGAGAGGGGACAAGGATCCAAAATTACAGTTTTTATACATTACTCTAATTCATTTAAAAAGTTAAGAGAAAAAGATGTTTTGCACCGACATGCATTTTATACATTTCCTGAATAATAATAAGTATTATGGCATTATTACCTGACTGTAAACCTCAGTGATTCACCAGAAAAATTCAAACATTTCATGTTGGCAGTGTGTAAATGAAGCAAAAGCAGACGTTCTCCAAAATCAGAGACAGTTGAGTAATATACATTCAGATCAAACCTTGGAGACCTGCCTGGGAAGTGAGGCTTTGGTTCTGCATTTGGTGGTTTAACTTCTACCTCTAAGCAGGGATCATAAATTCTTATCTCTTGAATCATGGTTTAAGCCAAAAATAATCAGTGACAAAGATACTAAATTAGGGATATATATATTTTTTAAAATATTGGCATTACAACTTAGAAAGTAGACATAATAAAAGGACATGAAATATTGTGCATTCTGTTATCATTGGCTCACCTTCGTATGCTCGAGGAAAAAAAAAATGATCAAGCTTCAGTAGCCTGAAGAAAAAAAATCTGAATGTCATAATGCCAAATGTTTTTCCCCCTTGCAAATCATTGCCAGTGTTATTTCTAGTTGTGTGCCAGCAATGATTCACTTGTACAGAGAGATTTCTCCCTTCTTCTACGTGGTGAGACTGTAGAATTGAAGCAGTGATAATCTGGTAGCCCCAGTCAAAAACCTCCTTTCATGACAGGGAAAGCCAAACTGATGAATTGATTTAGTTGTTGTTTCTGAGCAACTGTCTCCAGAACTTTGTTAAGGAGATTGAGAATGATGCTAATTCACTAGCTGCCCAGGTTGCTTGAGGGTACCATTTTACATACTCGGATGATGACTGGATCTTTCCAGAATATTATCACTATTCTGTCAGCAATGACAGCTGCTGCTGCTACCAAGATGCATCTGCATCTGCATGAGAAACTACCTGCAACAGAAGGTGCTCTGTGTTTAATTATAGTAAGTGCATTTTTTTGACAAGGACATTGTACAGCTGTAGGATCTTTCTAATTCTGAGAAGTACAGCTATGACTTAAGCAGCAGTTTTGTAAATTGTTTCATCAAATTGCTGAATAAATATGTCAGTGACTTGAAGATATGACAGTTGAACTAGTGTATTTGTAGTCATGGATTATTCCTCGTAAGAGTTTAGGTGACTGCTTAGTTTCTTTTTGTGGATTTGTGGGTTAATCTGATTTTTTCCTACAAGGTTGCACCGTTTTCAGCTCCATCTCTTACTTCCAGACCTGCTCATTACACATTTTTGCTTATTTAGACTGAAAGTTAAACTATTTTCAGGAAACTGGAACTGAAATGGCTGCAGCATTCTCTGTGGATTGTGTTACTCACAGTAGTTGCCAGTTAGACTTGTTAAACAGCATCTAAATGATTTTTCTCGAGGAACCCATCTCTAATCCCCAAATGATAATGGGGTTCCTCACAAGGTGAGGCTGCCTTCACAAAGTGGGGCAGAAAACCCTAAGTTGAAGCATTTTTTCTGCTGCAAAAAATGCTGTCCAGGATTTTTGTTAGGATTCTGCAAAGTGTGTTTAAAACTTGTGATATTTTGTATATCATAGTCTATAAGAAGAACATTTATGAAAACTGATACAAGCATGGGCAGTTTCATCCCATTTCTTAATTACACAACTGACAGTAACAACAAACACCTCTTAATTTGTATTACCTTCAGTCTTATACTGACAAACATTTAGTCCTGGGTGTTTTATCTACTGTCCCTTTTCAAGAGGGATGTAACATATTTTGGGTCTATATTAGAACACTGAACATTCAAAATGTTGAGTGTTCTAATATCGACCTGTTTTCAGCGAAAATATCGAAGATATAGAAAACCAATTTTTTTTCCTAGGGAAAGAATTTGGTTGTCTGTTTTTGTTGCTTTGGTATTTTCAGCGCTCTGGTGGAAAGTTACGGTCGGGTTCAGGTAAGTGTGTGATTGTGTGGACGTGAGGGTTAGGGCAGGTTAGGTGAATTAGGATTAGGGCACGGGCCAGGTAAGTGTGCGATTGTGTGGAAGTGAGGGTTAGGGCAGAGTAGGTGAGTTAGGGTTAGGGCTTGGGTGAGATGACTGTGCAATAGTGACGGACATTAGGGTTAGGGTTTGTGTTAAGGTAAGTGGATAGTTAGTGGTGTATGTATAGTTTAGTGTAGAGTTAGGTGTAAGAGTTTAGGTGTATGTGTGTGGATTGCTGTTTGTTTGGTGTGCTTGTGTTGTGTGTATGTGTTTTGGAACAGCAAATTTTTTCCCTGGAAAAAATTTGCTGTTCTGAATGTTTGATGTTTTGAATTTTCGATTGTTAGGGTTCGATATTAGAACACTTGACATTTTGAATGTTCTGTGTTCTAATATAGACCCACATATTTTGACTGTAGTCATATGCAAACGCCTTTCAGCTGTTTCATTTATTTTATTTTTATTTAGTAATTGGGTTGGCAAACTGGTCCAAATATATATTTTAACCATCACCTGAACCAATGGCAAAGATCTTGCCGCAAACATATAAAATTATTGGGTTATACCAATAGTGGTTAAGCTTAAAAAAAACAAACATGATATATAATATATATTCATAAAGTACAGTATTATGGAGAAAGGCAGTGCCCTAAAACACAGATTATACAGCTCATAGCACAGAACACAAGAGGACAATTTAAGACAGGTATAATACCTGTAGTACAGTTATGTTATGAATTTATCACAAGAGCTCTGAATTTATCACAAGAGCTCTGAGTTGACATCTGCTATTTGCACTGATTTTTAGATTTTCTACATTTATAAGGTTTGGATATTTCCATTATTTTTTAATTTGGTCTTATTACAATGCATTTTGTTATATTTTAAATTTTGTTTTATTGATGAGTTTTTTTTTTCTTGAAGATTGAAAAGTTGTTGGTTGGGGTCAGTTAGGAAACATTCCTTTTATATTCATTGATTGAATAGGAACTAGATATAGCTAGGTGGTGGGAAGACCTGAAAAACAGTTTTATTATTTAAAGTATTCACTTACATTTCTATCCAGTGACAAGATCTCTTTTGACTGATTTGATTTTTGGATGTTTTCCCCCCTCACACATACCCAGTTCTTGTGGTGCTTTAAAACTTGGGGGCTTTTTAGGTGCCTGCCAATACTGTAATATAGACATTGGAAGCCCCTCCCAGTGCTAATTTTACTGGACACTGATAGCTCAAATTGATAAGATACTCATTAGACTCTTAAATTTTGAGTAAGCTTCTGGATCATATAATCCCATTCAGGTGGCATACATTGCAATATTCAGAATGCTAACCTGAATTGTGTCTTGTTCTTTTCTGCATTTTCCTTGTTTTAACCAAAAGACAACTGTTTGCATTTTTAACTTGGTCTGGGACCGTAGTCTTGTAGTATCCCTCAAAACAGTGGGAGAATTTTGAGGTACTACATGTTTGGAGTTACATTTATTACATTTCTACTGCACTTTTTCTGTTTCTGTTTTGCTTGGTTGTGTATATATACCTTTAAGAAGCCATCCAAGGGCTTGCACAAGTGTATAAATACTGAGCACGTGTGAGCCTCACTACCAGTTTGCAGTTAGCTGTTAAGATGTGGACATGTATGTGTATAAGCTCTATCTGTTATTTAGTTTATATTTTATGAAGCTGCTATCCATTCTGTTTTCTGTGTAATAAAGCCTCCAAAATAAATAGCTTGCCTACTTTGTATTCCATACCAAGAGAATGAGGGGACCTTAATCTTGTAGTATCACTCACAATAATGAGAGAATTGTGAATTGCTGCAGGATCTGAGCTTCATTTATTGCATTTCTACCGCATTTTTCTGCTTGCATTTTACTTGGTCTGGGACCTTAGTCTTGTATTATCACTCACAATAGTGAAAGAATTGTGAATTACTGCAAGATAGGACAGTGCTAACTCCAAACAACTGACCAGTAAAACACACACTCTCTCACACACACACACACACACACACACACACACACACACACACACACACACACACACACATACACACGCACACACGCGCACATGCTACTCACTCACTACTATGGATCAGACACATAAAGGCATACATGCTGAGGATCTTAAATGCAACCTCAAAGGCCTCCCAGGCACTGTTCACAGCAAGCTCACAAATACTCTACATAGACAACAGTCCCCAGGACACATACAACCACATCTCACAATGTCTTGGCCTTCAAGGCAAACTATCACATAACCCAATATATTGATCATTGTAGACTCCAATTCCCCACCCACCAGGCTGAACAAGGAGGCAGTCATGGTCAGTTGCCTAACAGGAGCAATTCTCCACCAGATGACACCACAATTACCAGTATGACTCTGTCATAGTCCATGTGGATGCTAATGACTGAGAGATGTACCTCCCTGGACTATATGAAGAGACATGATAGTTCTTTTAGATTATGTGTCTCAGGCAGGTGTGAGTTTAGCACTGAGCAGCATTCTACCTTCTCCGAGGATTACACCAAAACTATTTATAGAAGATGACTGATTTTAACAATTGGCTTAGTTTTTGGTGTCATTCTAAGGGAGTCCAATGTTGGTTGGCTTGGGAGAACATGATTGACAAACAATGCTGGTTTGCCAGGGATGGTCTGCACCTCTCTCCACTAGGCATTTGGATATTGGTCAAAACATTACTCAGTCCTATAGTACTTTTTTTAGACAATGCAATCCTGATAAACCTTTCAACATAGTAAGTTCTACTCAAGATAAAAAAGGTGTTTCTGCTCAATGTTAGGAGTCTCAAAAGAAGCTTCTGTCCCTAGAAGCACTACTCCCCCTTGAGACTGTTGACATTTTTTACTCAGATACAGTTTAAATTCACAGAAGGCACCCTAGTAGTGCAAGGCTATAATGTTTTTTTACATATTTTGACCAGCTGCCACACAAGAAGGGACAACAGTTGGAGGTGTATCAGTCCACATAAAAAGTAAGCGCACCTAAGATTGGTAAAACAATATGACATGTATGAGCTACTCAGTGTCTAACTAACAATAGGTTAAGTACCATACTATACCCTTGCTAGCTATAGGTCCCCATCTATGACCCAGGATGACCATATCATGTACTTGAATGTACTGGAGTCCCTCACCATTCAGCCAACACCATATTCATGGGTGATTTTAACTATCCCACCATAAACTGGGAAACATACACAACCACTGACATGCAGGCTTAAAAATTTCTGGATTTTTTCAATACAAACACCCTGGAACAGCTAGTCTACACACCTACTAGGGGTGAAGGATCCTTGATCTGGTACTCACAAATATACCCCACTCCCGTGTAATGCCCTAATTGGTCAGATCAGATCACAAAACCACCACCCTTGAAATAAATATAAAGCCCAAATTCCCAGCAAATCCCAGAACCAAAATAAACTTAGGACAAGATAATGTCCTAACATCTTCACTTCCTGTTGATATAGTTTCCACACAAAAAAGAAGCAGCTGCTCTCTCACTGCTAAAATGACTAACAAAATATGGCAGACATACATAGTTAATGATGACTTTACCAAGTCTCAATAGCTGCTGTGATGTGAGGCGTTTAAGGAGCAGCGCTGATATGAAAGTGGGAAATATTAATGATGAGGCTTCAGGTAGCTAAGTGGACAGCACTAATTCCCTTGGAATCATTCCAGGGAACGTCATGTAGTGAAGGTAGAAATATGTTTGGGTCACAATAAGAGTAAATAGTATTTGTTGTGGAGAAAGAAGGCAGAAAGTCACAGGACTTCTTCTAAAATTAAATGTTACTTCTTACCAAACCAAATTCAATTCATTGGGAAGCAGGTCATCTGTAAATGTCATCACATGATCTGAATCATATTCATTTATTATACCTGCACCTTCAGTCTCACTTCCATTTACTATGTACTTCATTCCATAATGATCACATAGGTACTTCTATAACTCTGCATTTGTATTCTGATTCAAACTCAGTCAGTGACCCCATGTCTTCTACAGAAGGGACTGCAAGAGTTTCTGCTGGGTCAGTCACTTTGGTTTCTATTTTTTAACTGTATTCATTTACATATCATTTGCTTTTTGCTTCCTTGCATTTCAGTTTATTATCATCTACAAAATATACTGCATGATGTATTTTATGGCGTGCATTGTTATTTTCTTTACTTCTTTTTATATATTTTTTTAGTTTTATTTAAATTTAAATATTTTTTCTTGTTGTTTGGAAAAGTTTTACATTATGGACGAATGCAAACCTTGTGTTTCTTTCTGTGAACCTAAGGATTATGTACTTTTGAACTGCTGAAAGAGCTGTGAGCTAATATTTGGAATTGAAGTCTGGAAAAGAAAACAGGTCTCATTTTTCTTTCTGCCAGGAGGTTATTGTGTTAATATATCTCTTACCCTCATGGATCTAGATGAGATATGTACCCAAGTGTGTCTTTATGTACTGTAAAAATTTGTCTCTTTGGAGCTTTGCTTGGTGTCCTTATGTACTGTAAAAAACTGTCTCTTTGGAGCTTTTCTCCCTGGGCCTCCACTGAAAATGGACATGTATCCAGCTGGACTATCCCGGTTAACAAATGTAAAATAAAATAAATAAATAAATAAATCTCATTTTCTCAACACCCACATTGTCCCTATTTTGTTTTTATACCCACTGATTCATGGTTTGACTGTTTCCAATCCAATTTTAAGCTCAAAAGCCTTTCACACTCATGTCTCATTGGTACCATCTAGGGATTACCGTAAAATCATATTACAAACTTTTCCCCTTAAATTAAAATTAACTTACCCTTACAACCCATCTTTCTTTTCACTAATTTTACAGTGCAGCATCCAGAGTTTTAAAAGTGTTCATACAAACTTTAATTTTTTAGAGTAACACCATTTTCTGAGACTGTCCCACATAGTAGCTGTGAACAGATAAAATAGAGCATGTACAACTTGTTTAAAACCTAAACAAAACCTATCAACTTAGTGACACTTTGATAAAGAGAAAAATGGGAATTGACTAACAGGACACATTTATCTAAATTATATTTTTATGGAGAAAAGCCCTTAGTTTAGATTAGATCTGGAGGCATTTCATGAAATTGTAGGAAAAGACTTGAGAAAAGTCAGTTATGTCAGAAAGTGTAAGATGTGCTAAATGCTCATAGAAGTTACATTCCTTGTTGAAATGCCTTTAAACATCTGTGAGAAGTACAAGAGTTATAAATATATTCAAAATGCCAAACAGAATATCTCAGCAGCTGTCCCACCCTGCCACCTTATAAATGCACATAGCAGTATACTGAGGTTCTGAAGACTGAACCAAAAAAAAGCTTTATCAGTGGTGCAGAATGGTATATGTTTAAGACAGAAAAACATGCAAGAATATAATATATGAAACATCGCTGACTATAATACAGATTCACCATGCAATGACTATTAAAAGAATCAACACAGACAAATTACTTGGGAGAATAACTGACAAAACGAAGCTAATGAGTCCATAAGGCAGACATTGTCTAAAACAGACACTTGTCTTACTGGACTTTACAAGGAGTTTGTGATAGCATCATGTGTGTTTACTTGAGATGTCCAAAATTAGGGACATCTCAAGTAAATTCAAAAGGTTAAATGTTAATCCTGGTGAAGCCATTGTTTACACAGGAGTGAAGAATCTACAAATGTCCCCCTTAATGGACATACAACAAGAGATGATGAGATTTCTGCTGCTGTCTCATATGGTGCTTGAACATCATGACAACATTTTATCACTCAGTTGGATGAGGACATAGTGTAACAGAGAGGGGGTTTAGGGTCTGTCCGTACCTCTAAACATCATAGTGCAAGATATCTGAAAATGCTCAAACTCAGGGGCATACTTTAAATATTGCTTTTATAAATTAGAAAGTTGCTGAAATAGCGGGTTTCACATTAGCATGCATTTTCTGAAGGATAAGTCTGAAACTCAAATGTGTGCCATTATTTAGTAATGTTAGTCCTCAATGATTTGTCAGAAAACCATACATTTTATGAGGAACAGACCAAACATATGAAGCAAAGTCTGTACAACCTGCAAAATTCTAGACAGTTGAGGAGTATGCCAGTCAGCCTGAAGTGATATTTGTGACCAACCTGTGTGCTTTGTACTTAAATGATTTCTCTCCTTTCCCATGTGTATACAAGACTGACCGATTAAAAATGGTGAAAGTGATTAAATTACTGCATAATTTGTGATAATGTCCCACTGGACATATTTGTGTAATGGTCCAGTTAGTATAGATAAGTCAAGGGATGTGAGGACAGGACCCCAACAACAGGAATATGTGATGGGAGGGGCTAAGCCCCATATGTAAAAATAGTGTTTTAGTTGTGTCTAGGGGCTAAGCCCCATATGTAAAAAAAACAGTGTTTTAGTTATGTCTGAAGGATACTTCTTACTTATATGAAGTACTGTCAATGTGTTTTCTGTTTTAGATTTGGGTGGATTTATGCAATCACAAATGGAAAATGATTTGTTTACAGTGGTGATTACTATAATGCAATCTTTTTTGTCTTAATTAAATGCAGTTGGAGATTTATGTTGTTTGAAGTAGTGTGCCTCAACCATGCTAACCTTTTAAAACGTATAATAAACTCTCTTACACACACACACACACACACACACACACACACACACACACACCATAATCCCCCACACATGACGTGCATGCACGTGTGTGCCTGTGTGTATGTGTGTGTGTGTGTGTGTGTGTGTGTGTGTGTGTGTGTGCGTGTGTGCGTGTCTGTGTGTGTGTGCGCGTGTGTGTGTGTGTGTGTGTGTGTGTGTGTGTGTGTGAGTGTGTGTGTGTGTGTGTGTGTGTGTGTATATATATATATATATATATATATATATACATATATACATATATCTTGTGCAAGTGTAGATAAATGCACTTACAGACCTCTATGAAAAAGCATTGCTGTTGTCCCAGTAGCAGATGAGGGAACTGTCATGTATAACCCCAGTAGGTGTAGAAGAAAGAAGGACATGGTACCTGAGGTAGGAGGTATGAGGCCTTATGTTAAAGATACAAAAAGGGAGAAACAGTCAGTAGCAGAGATGACTACAGGATGCTCAAAATAAGTCAAGGATTTAACATAGAGCATTTTTACCAGACAGTCTTTCATGCAGGAGCTTAAAATAATCATTGTAACTTTTCATGAGGAAAGCTCCCAAAAAATTATGCTGATATGTTTTATAATAAATTAGTTCTAATTCAAAACTTCTGCTCAGTGTTTTTATATGACTTCAAAGTTCCAACATGGTCATGGACATGTTTTCTGTCATTTTATGTTTAAACATAGCTTTCTGAACATTAAAAATGCCCACTGAGCACGAAAACATTTCTCAGTAAAAAAGACTTATTGTTGACATAAATGTTCTTGTTTTCACAAATACTGCTGTCAGTTCACTGTTGCTGATGAAAGAAATGTGCAATTCATCATGACTTAGTATTCCTATTTCCTCTTTGTCATCAGTTTCTGTGCACTGCTTTGCATGCTGTTAGATTTAGCTCTTATGAAAGTTTGATAATAACTGATATTGAATTGGATTTTCATTCTTCGTTCTAATTCTGATCTGCATTGACAAGAATGAGTGGTACACTTTCATTTCCAGGAGTTGCTGCTTTTGTTGTATATGCAGCCGCCCACCAGGAAGTGGTGTAATTGGCCAGCTGCTTCTTTGCTCATGGAAAGAAGAGCAGATGTCAAGTTCTGTTGGGCATGTTTATATGTACTTTGTAAGAACCATGGCTTGCCATCTCCTGCACCTTAAGCAATTTGGTCTGAGATTCCTGAGATGTGTGCACTGTTGTAAAAACTGTGAAACTTAATTATCTGTAAGAGTGGCCTTTTCATATTGGTCTACTCTATGCATGTATTATACTTTAATGATTTTGAATCTGCCTAATGCATCTGAACAAACTATTGTTTGTGGAATTACTCTGCAAAGTTTTGTTTATATGTTTGGTATTATTTTAGTCATGTTAGTAAATTATAGGTTTACATGTTGCACAACCTTTCATTGTATGTGTGTGGGGGAGTGTGCGAGCCTAAGCATGGGTGTATGAGAGGTGCATATGTGTGTGTGTGTGTGTGTGTGTGTGTGTGTGTGGGGGGGGGGGTTTATGTATACATGCTTTTAGCTGCATCTTGACGGGCAAGTATTTTAAAGTATTTTTCTTCTAATTTGAAGAATATTCATCCATTAGCTAAATTAATGTTTGAATATCTTCTGTTTTTCTGTTGAAGTTTCAGATTTTGGTGTTGTTGACAAACAGCGAAAGAAATTTAGTCCTCTGTTTCATGAGAGACCAATTCTTCACAAAATAGCCATCTAACAATCTGTGAACTTCTTTTTAACTGTGTTTTCAAATATACAGTGCAGAAACTCTAAAATGTATATTTCTTATCAGCATAAGAGCATGTAACCACCATAGTTTCCAAAGCTATAACAATTGACTTATTTATTCTTTGCTGACCAGGTTTGTAGCCTCATTTCAGGGGATACTCAGGGTGGTATTTATACTACTGTGGTAAATTTAGCCAGGGCATCAGGGAACTTCCTCTACTCTTTTTGATAGGTGCTGTGGGATTTTTTTTATTCACCTGAACTGCCAGCAACTCAGGCAGATGGGACCTTGATTTAACATCTCAAACAAATACAACAAGCACAGGAGTACAGCAGAAGAGAAATCACATCTGTGCCAAAGGCAGGTATGGTACCTGTTGTTCCACTGACACTTTATGCACGTGCTTATTTATTAGTTGTTAACCTTGTACTCCAGGTTCATGTGGAGTTTCCTTTTTCCAGACAAGTCTAGGAGAAACTGAATAGCAATATTCAAGAAATATATGATATAAGCTAAACATTTATTGGTCCTTTTATGTATGAATTTAAGAATGAATGCATCTATAAGACGTGTACATTTATTAACAGGTTAACCCTACTGGATAAGGCCTATTTTCAGAGGGGACCCAGGAGGAGTAAAAACCTGACTAAGCATAAAAAACATTAAAAAATAAAGAGGCTTAAAAACATGTAATAAATAGGTATGAAAGTAGCAGTCTGAAGCAATTTAATAAGATCTGCATAAAAGATGATGGTAAAAAGTGTTGTGACAAGATTAAAAGACAAAATAAGAACAATTTAGCATTGAAGGACATAAACATCAACAAATCTGCAGCTTTATCAAATATATAAAATAAGCGTACAAAGTCTGAAAATGAGTATCATGTGAGGAAATAACTGCATGAAAACCAGGACACCCATAAAAATGGAATCAAACTCAATGAAGAAATGCATGAGTTTTTTTTAATATTTTTTGGCCCTTTTGGAGGAGACAAGACAGTAAGTTGAAACTGGTGCCTATCTTCAATCTCAGAGGCCAGGAGTCACTCCTGAGCCCCTTGGATCTAATCTGAAACCCTTCCATTGCCTGAGAAGAGATTGAGGCATCCCAATACAGCATCATATTCATGGCTGTAGGGATAATTTTTTTATTTATATGTCCTACCCTTTTCCCTGCCCCATTGCTTGATGGGAAATTACATAAGGCTGCTACAGATGAGAATGTCTGCCATGGTATTTGTAAGCAGGGGATACACATGCTGGTATCACCACCAAGGAATGCCATCCCTACGTATGACCCCTTACACCACCCCCCCTACCCTGACAGGCAAACTGTTAAAATACTGCTGCCTTTCCTATCCCCCTTGACAGTTCATCAGGTGTTGGTCGCACTAATGAAACCCAGGTTACAGTCAGATCTTCCATCCTTTTGTGCCATTGTGTGAGTTACATATAGAGTCTCTGAATTAGTGTGGGAGGCAGTCATGACAGGAGTGCATCTAAGCCGAGGACTGTGAGCAGATGGTTATACAGATGTGTGCTTAGCTTTTCTATAATCTGACACTTGTAAGCAATAATATCCAACAGATTTGAGAAAATATTTAAATTTAGGAGTGGGCCTTGCATTCTAAACATCATTAGAACATTTTTACAAGATTTAACACTGTTGTTAGAAATAACTACTAGAAAGTGGTTATTTCTTAGTTGACCATGTTGTTTACTGTACTGTTGGTATGATACAGTAGTGCTGTGGTTAGTTTTTTTACGACACACAGACAGGGCTGGGGTTTCAGCCTGACTTCCAGTTACTAACTTTATGGTATTTGTGTGTTCTCCGTTGTCTATGTTTGTTCCTCCCTGATACTCTGGTTTGTATTCATCTGACAAATGAATGCTGCTTAAGTTAAATTAATTAACACATTGTCCATAAAATTACTAGGCATATAGAAAAGATACTTACAGGTTGTCTCAGACTACAAACTGGGTGATGATGCCTCACTAGGATAAGTCTGTTTCTGTGTTATTCTATCAAAAATCATGAGCCATACAAACTGGCTGCACTGCATATGGCATGTGAGATTGAGGCACCAGAACCTAAAGATGGCTGTGCCATAGTATTCGTGTCAAAGCTTTCCAGCAGCAAACATGGCTAGGCTGTGATGCAGGGATTTTGAGTCTGGATGACCTGTCTTTGTGATGGAAATCTAATTAATACAGAACATAATCAGATTCATATCTGTGTGGAGCTTTTCTCCCTGGGAATCCAATGTAGATGAACTTTTCCCACTGGAGTTCACCCAGTTAGCAAAGCATTAATAAATAAATAAATAAATAAATGCATACCTACATTCTTACATGTATAAATGTGCACATGCAAATGCACGCACACACACACACACACACACACACACACACACACACACACACACACACACACACACACGCGCACACGCAGATATACACAAACACGCATACATGCAAGCATATAATAAATCATCTTCAAATCATGACTCAGTAGCTCATATTAAACAAAAGCTTCCAGCAACAGAGTCATGGCTTGTTAAAAAATTGCACAACTCATTCCAGTAATTTAAAACATAATTACTGGATTAACTAACTTTCAAATCTGAAAAAAAGAGTGCAAGAACATTCTCCATGCTGTGTTTGATATAATGGCACCGTATGTGATTGTCTAGGTAACCCATGCTGGCAACCTCTTCAATTCCAGCTAGCTAAGAAGCACATGCATCCAGATGAATGTCATCAGTGCTGTCGTATACCAGTCCTCAGCTCATGACCAGGTATTACCACGATAAAAAGGAACAACTGGCAATTGCCATGTTATATAACAGTACTCAGCTCATGACCGGCTATTACCATGATAAAAAAGAACAACTGGCAATCGTCCTTTCGTATACCAGTCCTCAGCTCATGACCAGCTATTACCATGATAAAAAGGAACAACTGGCAATCACCATGTTATATGCCAGTACTCAGCTTAGTCATTGACCAGCTATTACCATGATAAAAAGGAACAGCTGCCAATCGCCATTCTAATGGCTCTGATCACCCTTGTCCCCCTTTTCTTCCCTGCACCACTGGCAATCAAGTAAAATAAATAAATGTGTGCCTGAGCATGAAACACATTCAGTAAGTATTTCACATCTGGTAGGTGTCCATAAGATGTGCATCTGATAATGCAATATACTCATTCAGTAGTTTTCACTTGCTAGGTAACCATGGCATATGTGTTTGGTACCACATTTATTTGGTAGTTTTTACTTGGTTAGTGATCATGGCATGTATATCTATTACTGAAACACATTAATTCAGTACTTTTCACTTTGTAGGTGGACATGGGGACAGGGGAAGTTGCAGCAATTTACTTCACTAAATTTGAATGCTGATGTACATATAATTTCAAAATGTTCTGTCAGTATTCAGCAATCACATGGATTTCATTAATGTTCAAAGAATTATAATTCAGTGAACTGCATGATTCTTATTAAATTGCCGGGTAAACTATTTATGTAATTTGCTGATAGTTCTTAACATTTTTGCAAAGTCATCCTTGTAGTGTGATACAGACCGGAATTACAACAAAATATGCCAATAGTATTTCAACATTCTGTGTCTCTCTTCACAAAGATGAACCATATCCATTCATAAAGGATCATGATTCACAACTATGAAAACATATTTCCAAAGCATGAATTGCTTTGTAAGAGGATTTCCCTCCATTAGGGTAGCTATAAAACTTTTTACAAAAATATGGCATACTCTTAAAAAAAATTATCTTTTCTGGAGAAATAATTATTACATCATATTTCTATAATATTCTCAATAGCTAGTGCTAATGTTAAATAGTTTTGCTCTCTGGTAAAACTATTCAAACTTAACAGCACTGACTGATGTCATTTCAAATGACTGACCCTCATTGTTAGTTAGTGGCACCTGTAAGTTGAAAAAGTTTTTCTTTCTACCCATTTTATGTGCCCTGGACTGTCTTAAAGTATTTTATTGACTTACATCTCACATTTCATTGTGCCAAAAGATTCCATGGCCATATATCAATGCCTATAAGTGAACAATTCAAAACTGAAATGTCAGTTTTGAACTTTTCACTTTCTGTTTTCAGTGCAAACCCCCATTCTTTATCATCTCTCTCGGCACATATCTTATTACAATAAAGTGCATTTATATGTTTTTTTTATATATTTCATGTTGTTAATTGAGTAAATTTCACTAAGCATTTGTAATCTGTGTAGAAAAGCATCACAAAACAAAACTTATGGATAGTTTAGGATAGTCAGTCAAACTAAACAAAATACATTTGGAGAATTTAGAAGATATCAGACTGCCTGAAAGAAAAAAACGTTCACCAGGAACATACCAACCACAGCAAGACAGTAACAAGAAGTTAAGGACAGAACCCCAGACCTTGGAGATGAGATGCAGTATTACAGATCAGTACCTCATCATACCTCTGATTCAGAACCTTTTTTTGTTTCCTCTCTTCCAGTATGGATATGCATTCTCCTTCTTTCAGCATCCTTTTCATTCTGATCAACACTTTGGAAAGTCTCCAGTAGGGGCTACATGATTTTAGTGTAGTGAAGCTAAATGAATAGTTTAAGATGAACCTGAGATAGCTTGCTAATATTCTTCAAGGTTTTCTTAGATAAATTACTGATTTCTGATCAAAAAAGGATTTTCAAGTGGACAGCAGCATAGCAAGTAAAAAGATGATTCTTTTCCAGACCTCAAACCACTGATTCTTCCCCTACTTACAGAAGATCAGTGATAAAAATAGGTTCATAGGTTCATACTAGGCTATCTGCCCTAGGGCATTTATAAGCCTAGCCAGAATGTGTTTGGCTTTCGCCACCCATTTTAAATTTATTTTGCTATGCCCTTTTTCGAGGTTAGTATACTGTGCCTCTGTCTAACAGTGACACAGAAGTGATACCCGGGGTAAACCTACGATCTCCCATCCACTCATCAAGATTCCTCTTGAAGAGAGTCAATGAGGGATTCTGCCTAACCTGGACTGGGATTTTATTCCAGAGTGAAGGGAGTCTCTGGGTTATGAATCTGTCCCTCCAGCATGTCCTATTTATTTCAGTGCTGAGGTTCAAGTCTCTCGAGCGTAGCTCGATGGGATTTGGATTTTCTGAAGTGCAGCATGTCCATTAATTCCGGGTTGGACATGGCTTTATACGTCAGGCACAGATCGCCTCTGAACAGGCGGTATGCCACTGAGTAGAGCTGGAGTTTCTTTAACCGGGCAGCATATGGCATCTGTTTGAGCCCTTTGATCCTCTTGGTGAGGTACTTTTGGGGTCTTTCCAGTTGCTGCAGGTGTCTGGTAAGGTACATCCCAAAAGGGGCATTGTACTCAATTATGTGCCTGATGAGGGATGAGTAAAGAGGCACGATGACCTCCCCTGATCTAGATGTGAATCCCTTCATGATTAGGTGGGCTATATAAAATGTTTTTCTAACCAGTTTGGCCACGTGGTTGTCAAATGAGAGATTGCTATCAACTTGGGTCCCCAGGTCCCTAATTATTTCTTCTGTACTTAATGGATTACCACTTATGTGGTAATTTGTGGGCACTTTGTTTTTGCCAAAGGGGATGACTATACACTTTTTGGCATTTAGCTTGAGGCAATGGCTCTGGCACCAGTTGTCTGTTTCTATGAGGCCCTTTTGGAGGATGCTTGTGTCGGCTGGAGAGTCAATTATGGCGCCCAGTTTGCAGTCATCTGCGAACTTGGTCAGCCACAGTCCCTCCGTGTTGGCCTGTACCTTCAAGAAATATATACCGAACAAGAGAGGTCCCAGGACTGAGCCTTGTGGGACACCACTTGTAACTGGTTTGGAGTCTGACATGGCTCCAGCAATTCTAACCATGTGGGTTCTGTCCTGGAGCCAGTTTGCAATAAATCTAGTGACATAGGGGTTTATATTTAAGCTGGTGAGCTTATCTATAATGCCCGAGTGTGGTATTGTATCGAAGGCTTTTGCGAGGTCCAGGTAGGCTGTGTGGACCACCTTCTCCTCGTCAATGGCCTTGGTGACTGTTTCAAAGAAATCAACCATATTTAAGAGGCAGGATCTGCCCTTAACAAAGCCGAACTGGGTAGGATCCAGTGTTTGTAGGTCCCCAATATCTTTATTTATGAGGTCCATGATGATCCTTTCCATAGCTTTGCAGACCAAGCTAGTCAGGCTTATGGGGCAATAGTTTCCAGGATCCGTTGAGGCACCACCTTTATGGCGAGGGACCACTGTTGCTGTACGCTACTCTTTGGGCACATATCCTGTAGTAAGGCTGAGATTGAACAGTAGTTTTATGTTTGGGTTTAGCTCTTCTTGGAGTTCATGTAGGATGCAGCCCGGGACACCTTCTGGTCCCATTGATGCTGTGTTTTTTGCTTTGGAGAGGGTGGCTCTTACCTGAGCATCTGAGATGTCAAGGGGGCAGCACTCTGCTGGGATAGATATTTGCCCTTTTGGTGGGGAGGGGGGGGGATGTTTGCGCTGAACCTGTCAGCTAGAATGTCGGCAATGTCTGTGGGTTCAGTGTATTTTTTGTCATTGTGGACTAATTCTGAGCATATCTGGGAATTACCACCCAGGTTCCTAACATAACTAAAGAAAGCCTTGTGATTATCCTTAGTGTCCTGTGCAATTTTTCTCTCGAAGCTGGCCTTAGACAATTTTATGTGTGCCTGTAGTATTTTGCTAATACTGATCAGTGATGCCTTCCCTTTTTGAGATTTTGCTCTATCATTTAGTAGCTTCCTCCTTCTATTGTATAGTTTGTTTATGGCTGGGGTCCACCAGACAGGACGTCTGCCTTTGGAGGATTGGGTCTTGGTTTTATTTGGGATCGCATGATCCATGCATTCCTGAAGGTGTTCATAGAATGCGTTTATAAAGGATTCTGCGGTCTGGGCCATATTTTCCCCAGGCCCGGGGGCTTTGAAGGATTCCACCTCAGTTTTGAGGAGTGTGAAATTTGCTTTAGAGAAGTTTTTCACTGTGGTTTTCTAGGCAGGGGGTGGGGTCGGGATGTGAATATCCAGTGAGATTAGTTTATGGTCTGATCTTACCAGTGAGGATACACTTCTGGTCTGGAGCATAGAGTCCCCATGTTGGTGATGATCAGGTCCAGTATGTTTTCCCCTCTTGTGGGAGTGGTAACAAGTTGTTCCATAGCATTTGAGTTTATAAATTCTAGGAACCTTTGGGCTAGGGTGTTGGAGCTAGAGTAATGCTCCCAGTCTATGTTTGGGTAGTTGAAGTCGCCCAATATAATGGTGTTTGGAAAGACCTTCATATTTTCCAGTGTTCTCAGGAAGGCCGAGTGGGGTTCCTGGGTTTGGGAGGGTGGTCTGTAGCAGGCTATAAACTGGAAGGCAGTTTTACCCACTATTAGTTGCACATGGATAGTCTCTGATGCTTCGTGCTTTGCCACCAACCTGGAGGTGTGCGTATCTTTGATGAATATCGATACTCTCCCTCCTTTTGTGGTTCGGTCCAAGTTTTGGGGCTGAAAAGCATGGTATGAGGTATAGTAACAAACTGAGATAACGAAACTGATAAATTTGAAAAAACAACATGTCACGAATGCAAGAACAGGTTTAATGGCCATCCAGAAAAAACAAACTGAGCGCTTTCACCCGCTAACATACGGGTTTCTTCAGAGTTGAATAAATTCTATAAACAGCTGATTTATATACCCTAAACAATCAAGTAATTTGTGTATTCCTTTAAATTGAACAATTAATTAATCAATTAAATTGGTTTTGTAAATATTCAATTTCATCTAAAACAACCGGACTTCTTAAAAAGACAAACTTTAAAATGTTCACATAAAAATCTAATTGTATAAAAAACACACACATACAATAACAGTCAGTTATAAACCACTTACAAAAACTCTTATACAAAAAAATAATAATAAATACAAACTATTGAAACACTAGTGAATAATCATAATAATTTACTAATAAATTACTATCTATAACTGCTTAACCTGTGTTATAAAAACCTGTTGTGCTTTGAAAATTGTAAGTTTGTATAATATAATATAATAAATAATGTATTTATAAATAATAAATATAAGTATAAATATTAATACTAAATTACTTATATAAATATAATAAATAAATACTTTATAAAATTATAATTAATAACACATTTGATTTTAGTGTGTTTAAAAATGTTTGTTAAATACTACCTCCTATTAAATATTATATGAATTTAATTTTAAATGACTAACTATAGAGATGTTTTCGTTAATACCTGGCTTACTACATGCGTTTAACCTTAGTTGCCAAAGGCATTCCTTGTGCTCTAATAAAGCATTGATATCACCCTCTTTCTCCATGTTTTGAGGAATCCTATCAATGACAAAGAACAAAAATTTTTTGAAATCCTTACAATTTAAACTGTGCGTATACAAAGAATTAGTTTCTTTCTTGTTTTTGATGTCCCTAATATGCTCTCCTATCCTGTCTTTTAATTTTCTTATCGTCTTACCAATATAAAAAGCTTGGCAGGATAAACATGTCGCGAAATAAATAACTAACTTGGTGTTACAATTTACATGTCCTGGACATCTAATACTTCTTTTGTAACCCTTTATGCTTAAATTTGTACCATCCATAATATATCTACACCACCTGCAGAATCCACACTTCCTCATTTTTGACTCCCTATACAGAGTTTCTTGTTCAAAGTAATTTTTTAAGTTTTTACCTCTACTATACACTACAGTAGGAAAACTTCCCAAAACCTGTATAGTTTTGGTCTCATTGAAAAACACCTTGTCCCATACTTCCCTCATAATACTTATAAAAGTGGGAGTGTAGTCACTGTATGGTAAAATCATTGATTTGAATTTATTAGTGTTTAAAGTTTTTGTTTTGTTTTTATTAACCATTCCGTATTTTAAGATGGGCTTGTAATCCAAATATCTTCTTGTAGTTATTTCCTTTCTAATATTTAGCAATAATTCGTATGGATAATCTCTTTCTACAAACATCTGGTGCAAATTATCTATTTCACTATTAAACTTGTCATCGTCAGTAATCATCCTAGACAGTCTAATCATTTGTCCCTTGACCAAATTTCTTTTCTGAAAAGTGGGGTGACAACTTTTGTAATGCAAGTATGAGTTCGAAAAAGTAGATTTCCTGTAAATGTTTGACTCTAAGCAATCTCCGTTTTTATAAAGCTTAATGTCCAGGTATTCACATGAGTCCTTTTTAATTTGAAAAGTAAATTTTAGAAAAGATGTTGTATTGTTTAAATATGTCATAAATTCTTTAAATTCATCAATATCACCTTTCCAAAAAAGCAGGATGTCGTCCAAAAATCTTAAATAAAGATCAATACTTGAACTGTATTTACTTTCTAAAACATGCTCTTTTTCCCACATTGCTAGTACTAAGTTAGCATATATGGGGGCACATCTTGCCCCCCTAGCCACACCCGAGCTTTGTTTATAATGTTCACCACTATGTTTAAAAAAATTATTTTCCAATACCATTTCCATTAGTCTAACTATGGTCTTAACCTTGGACGTACTCATCCCACCAAAAAATACTAAACTTCTTTCAAATAATTCAAGTCCTTCTTTTAAAGGAATTATCGAAAATAAATTAATAACATCTATAGTTATCAAATACAATTCATTTATGTTGTTTATTTTATGCTCTTTAAGGGTAGACAAACAATGCCATATAGATGGTACAAATTTAAGCATAAAGGGTTACAAAAGAAGTATTAGATGTCCAGGACATGTAAATTGTAACACCAAGTTAGTTATTTATGTCGCAACATGTTTATCCTGCCAAGCTTTTTATATTGGTAAGACGATAAGAAAATTAAAAGACAGGATAGGAGAGCATATTAGGGACATCAAAAACAAGAAAGAAACTAATTCTTTGTATACGCACAGTTTAAATTGTAAGGATTTCAAAAAATTTTTGTTCTTTGTCATTGATAGGATTCCTCAAAACATGGAGAAAGAGGGTGATATCAATGCTTTATTAGAGCACAAGGAATGCCTTTGGCAACTAAGGTTAAGCATGTAGTAAGCCAGGTATTAACGAAAACATCTCTATAGTTAGTCATTTAAAATTAAATTCATATAATATTTAATAGGAGGTAGTATTTAACAAACATTTTTAAACACACTAAAATCAAATGTGTTATTAATTATAATTTTATAAAGTATTTATTTATTATATTTATATAAGTAATTTAGTATTAATATTTATACTTATATTTATTATTTATAAATACATTATTTATTATATTATATTATACAAACTTACAATTTTCAAAGCACAACAGGTTTTTATAACACAGGTTAAGCAGTTATAGATAGTAATTTATTAGTAAATTATTATGATTATTCACTAGTGTTTCAATAGTTTGTATTTATTATTATTTTTTTGTATAAGAGTTTTTGTAAGTGGTTTATAACTGACTGTTATTGTATGTGTGTGTTTTTTATACAATTAGATTTTTATGTGAACATTTTAAAGTTTGTCTTTTTAAGAAGTCCGGTTGTTTTAGATGAAATTGAATATTTACAAAACCAATTTAATTGATTAATTAATTGTTCAATTTAAAGGAATACACAAATTACTTGATTGTTTAGGGTATATAAATCAGCTGTTTATAGAATTTATTCAACTCTGAAAAAACCCGTATGTTAGCGGGTGAAAGCGCTCAGTTTGTTTTTTCTGGATGGCCATTAAACCTGTTCTTGCATTCGTGACGTGTTGTTTTTTCAAATGGTATGAGGTATAACCTGGTAGTGCTGGGGTGCTCTCGGGAGCCTTGAACCAGGTTTCTGTTACTGCACAGATATCGATGTTCTCCATGCTAAGGAGAGTTTTGAGTGCGTGCATCTTGAGGTTTAGACTTCTGGAGTTGAGTAGCATTACTCTTAGTTTCTTATCCCTTGTGATACCTATGGAGGTGGGTTTGTCTTTTGAGCCTTGCCTAAAAAAGGCACTATGGGGGTAGCAAGAGCCTTTGCCAATATCCGAAAGCCCAGGGGTGACAGGTGCAAGCCGTCCCTAGCGAAGCATCGTGATAAAAATCTGAGAGAAAAAAGGCTGCCACTGTCTAAAAGGCATTTCTGGTACTGTTTAGCTGTGCAAGGACCTTCATCAATTGATCATGTCACTAATCTGCCTCACCCTAACTAGGCATAACCCTAACCCTAATCCTAACTCAGATAAATATGGCCTAAATTAAAGACAGGTATACACTAAGAAGGGGCTAGATTAGGTTTAGTAAATCAGTGTAAGAAAATATATGGGCTTATTTTAGGCATATTTGTAAGATGCTACTTTAACCTTAGACTTTGGAACTGGATGACTAAAGTTAGGTTTTATTTGCTTATTTTGTTTCTTTAACTGAGTTAAACTCATTGAGCCAAAGGCTCATTTACTGATATTTGGCAGAAATATTGGCTAAAGAATCCTGTGTACAGTTTTTGAGTAGTTAGTCAACCTAAACCACAAATCTTTTATCACACACCTCATTTAGAGGCCCTAATCTAATTCTGAGCCCTGTTAGATCTGACTAAAATTGGAGATAACATTACACCTTGACTGAAGATGTGTCTTAAGCTCAGTGGGTAGCTTGAATTTAGAGGAGGAATTAAATGAAATGTTTCCATAAGCTTTACCTTACCACCCCAAAGTGTGAAGGCTAGTTTTAATATTAGGACTATCAGTACTGTTATTTTGAAGAGAAGCAGCTATTATCATGTGCTAGTGGACCCTGTAGCCAATCACCACATAGGCTAATGAAATATATGAAGGACACCTGACAAAAACAAACTGTATACCTAAAGAGCAGTTTTATGTTGCATTCATGAGACCACCAACCATGAAAAGACAAATAAATATATATATCTATATATATAGTATAGAGTATATAGTATTTTTTTTTCCCCTGAACTGTTTTGAGCTGGACAGAATTCAATAGCTAAGGCATAAACTCTACCCATACTCCCCAGAGCTTCAACAGGCCCCAATTAAACATTCATGAAAAGGTCTAAGAAGGATTAATTAATTTTATCCAGTTAACAAACAAAGATATAAATAAATAAACAATCAGTGAGAGAGCAGCACACCAAAATCTCAGCATCTATGGAGAGTAATTTCATACCATAACTACCCACAGTTCCCTGCCTGCTCTATGGAATGTGACACCTTTGCTTCTGCGTTGCTCCTCCTTTGTAGTGGCCCAAGTCTGTTGGCAAGCTAGTCATGTGGCCTAGAGGGAGGGGAAGGTAAGGGTCACTGGGTATGGCTAATGGTCCGAATTTTTCTAGAGTAAAATAGTGAACATAACAAAAAAGTGGTATAATAAATAATTAAAACAAGTACAGGTGAGCAGTACAGAGGCACAATGGATAGGTCTGTAAGCTTTCAGATTCAAGTTTTGATTCCTTGCTCTGCCTACTGTTTTAGGAGAGTTTATAAGCTTTTATGTTTCTTAATTTAAGGTATGTAGGCTGGACAATGGTCCCATTTCAGCCATGACCTGGTTACAGTAAGAAGGGTAAAAAATAGTATAAATATTTAGTAGAGGGCAGCAAAGTGGTATAGTGGTTAACATTGTCACCTCACAGCAAGAGGTTCTCCGATTCAATTCTCAGCTGGAGTGCCTTCGGTGCGGAGTCTTCATGTCCTCCCTGCATTTGCATAGGTTTCCTCTGGCTACTCCAGTTTCCTCCCACATTCCAAAGATATGCATCTGGAGTGTTTCTCCCTGGGCCTCCGCTGAAAATAGGCTCTGTCCTAGTCGGACTCACCCGGTCAGTAAATGTTAAATAAATAGTAGAAATCTATATTATAAAACAACATACTGTAAACTTATAAAATTACAGTCTGCACAAAGTTCTATTATTATAAGGTTAAACTGATAAAGTTGGATAGTCCCTTTTCACTTTTGTTGTAGGGTAATTGGATAGTCCCTTTTCACTTTTGTTGTAGGGTGTATTCATTTTGCTGACAGCTGTATAGGAGATTATCTATGAGGTGATTGCCCAACATACACCTGAAATGTTGAATTGAAGTGAGTTAAGGTTTTGATGCTCAGTAAATTTCACAATTCTGCTTACCGGTAAGAAAATTATTTTTTTAGATGTTTTAATGATTAGAATGGTGTGTATGGTTAATTAACTGGGAACAGATAGCTCTGGTTATTTGGTGCAAAATATACTTTCACACAGAGAATCAACAAGGAAACAATGAATATCATGAAGGACTTTACAGACAAGAAATGTTTGTCTGTCACAGCGACAGGTAACAATGTTTCATTTACATGGGTGATGTGTGGTTCTGCAACCGAGGTTGATTAGCTCTTAATCTAGTGTTGTTTAGAAGACATTAAAACCATTGACAGTTAATGACGGACCCTGATACTGCTAACACTAGTGAAAAGGAACAAACTTTTGGGACTTGAAATAGTCAATTAACTGTGCCAAACAACATGGCTTTTGTTTCCTTAAAATGTAATGTTAAAGCTAATGAAATATCCAAGGAGTCAATTGTTCTATTGTAACTTTCTATTGTGAAACATATGCATGAAACAGATGGGTTAAAATTCCAGATAGCTATATCATCAGCATAAAATAATGCTGAGATTTTAGAAAGTGTGATCTTAAAAATGTAATGATAACAGTGAACAGCAGGGGATCAACTTTTTAAACAAAGAATATTTTTGTGCTCAGCCAAATGTTTTTGTTAAATTATTAAAGATTGTTCTTACTTTTCCAAGATCCATGCTGATGTGTACCTGGTTAGTGAAGAACAAGGTGCACTATAGAAAATGTTTGGTACAGGATTAGAGGTGCTGAAATGTGAAGTTAATTAAATGGATACTGTTCTTCTAAGTAAGTTAGAGAGTGGGAAAGAAGACAAACAGGTCTGTATGAAGAAAGAAAGAGTTAATGGAATAGGCAACAAAAGCCTCCTACAGAAAGAAAAGCCCCTCAGCTTGGTGTTCTCTGTCTCAGTTCTTCTAACTTTAATACAATCTGGACTCTCAAATTCCATGTAATAGAAAGAACATATGTTCACCTCTCTTTATTGGAAAATTTGGAAAACCCAATCTAAAAAAATGGCAGATATCGAGGAAGAAGAAAACATGGGGTACAATTTAAAACAGAAATGTGTGTTTCTGCACCAGGAGTGAATGCTGATAAAAAAACAATGGCAAAAATAAGTAATGTATTCATCAGGTTTAAAATAAAGCAAACAAAATAATACTGGAAGGAATTCATATGTTTACTAAAAATCTGGATGTGTGTTATTTATTTTTATATGATTTAATTATCATCAGACTGGACAACAGTAACTGGAATTCAGCAGTGCATGTCTATTTGTTCATCTTATTTTCTTTTCTAGGGGGAGAATTTCTTGAAATGAGATGATTTTAAGAGACTGACTACTTTTACTTGAAGCTTCATGTACAGTTGACACATTGCTGGCTGCAAGGTAGGCCACAGATTTCACTTTTGCAAGTTATGCTTCTTAAATTCTTCTGTTTTGGATTTATAACACCCTATTCATCAACAGGTTTGTCTTGTTATTGTGTTAGATAATAGCTGTTTCTCTACAAAGATACAAATTTATAACAGGGCTGTAAATAATAATTCACTGTCACTGTTCAATCTCAGCCTTACTACAGGATATGCTCCCAAGGAATGGCGTACAGCAACAGTGGTCCCACTCCACAAAGGTGGTGCTACAACAGACCCCAGAAACTATCGCCCTATAAGCCTGACTAGCCTGGTCTGCAAAGCTATGGAACGTATCATCATGGAAATCATAAACAAAGACATTGGAAACCTCCAGACACTGGAGCCTACCCAATTTGGCTTTGTTAAGGGCAGATCTTGCCTCTTGAACCTAGTCGACTTCGTAGAAACAGTTACCAAAGCCATAGATGAAGGGTAGGTAGTCCACACAGCCTACCTGGACCTCGCAAAGGCCTTTGACACAATACCCCACTCGGGCATCATAAATAAGCTCACCAGCTTAAATATCAACCCCTATGTCACAAGATGGGTTGCAAACTGGCTCAGGGATAGAACCCACATGGTCAAAATAGCAGGTACCATGTCAGACTCTAAACCAGTTACAAGTGGTATCCCACAAGGCTCAGTCCTGGGACCTCTCTTGTTCAGTATATACTTCTCCAAGCTACAGGCTGACACGGGTGGACTATGGCTGACCAAGTTCGCAGATGATTGCAAACTGGGTGCTATAAGTGACTCTCCAACTGACACAAGCATCCTCCAAAAGGGTCTCACAGAGATGGATAACTGGTGCCAGAGCCGTGGCCTATAAGCTAAATGCCAAAAAGTGCATAGTCATCCCCTTTGGAAAAAAACAAAGTGCCCACAAATTACCACATAGGTGGCAATCCATTAAGTACGGAAGAAGTAATTAGGGACTTGGGCACCCAAGTAGATAACAATCTCTCCTTTGACAATCATGTTGCCAAAGTGGTTAGAAAGGCCTTCTATATAGCCCACCTTATCATGAAAGGGTTCACATCTAGATCAGGAGAGGTCAATGTGCCCCTCTACTCATCACTTATCAGGCCCATAATTGAGTGCAATGCCCCATTTGGGATGTACCTTACCTGACACCTTCAGCAACTGGAAAGACCCCAAAAAGTATCTCACCAAGAGGATCAAGGGGTTCAAACAGATGCCCTATGCAGTTCGGCTAAAGAAACTCCAGCTCTACTCAGTTGCGTACCGCCTACTCAGAAGCGATCTGTGTCTGACGTATAAAGCCATGTCCAACCCAGAATTAATGGAGATGCTTCACCTCAGGAAATCTAAATCCCTTAGAGCTACATGCTCCAGGGACCTGAACCTCAGCACAGAAATAAATAGGACATGCTGAAGGGACAGATTTATATCCCAGAGGCTCCCCTCACTCTGGAACAAAATCCCAATCCATGTCAGGCAGAGCCCCTCACTGACCCTCTTCAAGAGAAATCTTGATGAATAGATGGGAGATCGTAAGTTTACCCCTGGGATCTCTTCTGTGTCGCTGCTTGACAGAGGTACAGTAAACAAACCTTAAAAGGGCTACCTTCTGTGACCTACTATACAGAGGCACAGTCAACTAATCTAAAAGGGTGGCAAAAGCCAAACATACTCTGGCTAGGCTTATAAATGCCCTAGGGCAGATAGCCTAGTATCAACCTATGAACCTATGAATTGTATTGTAAATGCGTTTCTTTGTAAGAAAACAAAAAACACTTCCTTGTGGTATTCAGTCCCTGTTTTATGGAGTAAGAGGTGAGTACTATTATGTGCTTATATAAAATGGCAAGAAATTTTAAGTGCATCTTCTTAAAGGTGTGTATGGCTGGGCACCTCCATAGTCCCCATGATAGCTTGTATAACATTGTTTCTATGTTTCACTGTTCTACTTCTAACATGTTTGCTCAGCTGTAAGCTTTGAAGGCTTTTTAACAATATCAGTCATATAAGGAATTTATAAAGGAAAAACAATAAAAACTATTCATCAGTTGAGATTGCTAGACAAAATCCCCCACACAGACACTATGGAAATAGAATATGTATGCACTGGGACACCACACATCATGGCTATGCTTTCTGTTTGCATACATGAATAAAACAATACCAAGTTAGGTTCAAATCAAATGAGCCACATGAAGCTGTGATTCAGTGGTACATTAATAAAACCCAGCTATAACTTTTGGAACATTTATTTTTAATACTCAGTCGAAGAGAAGTGCTGAGCTGTCTACAGGTCACAATTTGGTGGTAATTTTGGTGATATCTGAATGTACCCAGAAAGCCAAATTCCCAAGTCTAAAAGTGGGTGAAGCTATGCAATCCGAATGGATACTGTTCATGAACCCAAAATCTGAGGCAATGTCAAGGAGCTGTGTCCAAGCTGTGGTCATCACTGGTCATAATGCTTACTCTGCTTTTGGAAAGCAGTTATGAGGAAAGATTGTCAAGTTAGAGAAAAAGGCCTTCTAAGCAGTGATACCAGAAGTGCTTCTGGATTTGATTGGTAGGTATTGACAAGCCAGGAAGGCAGATGCAGCAGCCACTGAAAAAAGGCATGAGTGTGAGATAAATTTTACAAAGCCATGAAATAATCTAACAAACTGGGGAGATACTCTTTAAGCTATGCACAGAAAATGCTGATATTGTTGAAAGATAAAAGGAACACTTTAAGCAACTTCTGAATCCAGTAGACACCAGCATCTCTCAGGAGCCAGGGCTAGTATCAGACAGTAGAACTAAATTATTTTATTAGCTGAGAGCATTCCTGTGATTACATACTTCAAGTGTGGCAAAGCTGTGAGAGTAGATGAGATCCATATAGAATTGTTGAAGATTTTGGACGTTACTGACACATCATAGTTAACATGCCTACTCACCATCGCATGGAATGCTGGGACAATGCCTTTGGACTGTCCACTTTAGATACCAATTCTCCTGTCCAAAAAGGGAGGTAGGAGAGTGTGATCCAATAACAGAGTGATCAAGCTTACTGGAAAAGATTATGCCAGGGTGTTAGAAAAGAGAATTCATCTTATAGTCTAGCCTCTGATTAAGAAGGAGGTGTAGATTTCATTCTAGTCAGAGAATATGCAATCAGCTGTTTGTATTTTCATAAACATTGGAGTTGTTGTGGAAGTTTACCAGTACTGTGTACATGTGTTTTGTGGACTATGAGAAAGTATATATCCACGTATCCACAAATGTCTTGTGGAAAGTGCTACAAAAATAGAGGCTCCCAGATTCACTTTCTTGTGGCATTTAGTCCCTGTTTTATGGAATAAGAGTTGTGCCATTATTCGTCCTACTAGACTGAATATGGTTAAGATTGGCATAAAACTCTTCCAAGTGTGGGACTTATCTCCTTTCCTGTTTAAGGTTTTCACTGACTGGATATCAAGGCAAAGTCAATGCCTAGACAGCAATAATCCAAGAATATGAGGGATGTGCACTTGTTGTCTGAGGATTATATTGTCCTCCTGGTCTCAAATAACTATGGTCACAGTGATGTCATTAACTGGAGCAGTTTGTTGTAAAGGAAGAATCTAGAATAAAAATCTGCACAGCCAATCCAGTAGTCACACTTTTCTCCAAAAAACTTTGGATTACTCACTCCAGGTGAGGGGAGGCAGCTACCTCATACAGAAGAATTTAATCATATTGGAATCTTGTTCAAAAGTTAGTGTACAGGAAACTGGATATCTGCCCAATTCTCTGGTGCAGTCATAACAGTACTGCAGTCAGTATGGTGCAGTAGTAACAGTACTGCAGGTATTATGGTGCACTCATAACAGTACTGCAAGTATTATGATGTACTTGTAACAGTATGGTGTACTTATAACAATACTGCAGGTATTATGATACACTTGTAACAGTACTACAGGTATTTTGCTGCACTTGTAACAGTACTGCATGCAGTATGGTGCACTCATAACAGTACTGCAGGTAGTATGATGCACTCATAACAGTACTGCAGGTATTTTGGTGCACTTGTAACAGTAATGCAGTTATTGCGATGTACTTGTAATAGTATGGTATACTCATATCAATACTGCAGGTATTATCAAGTACTCATAACAGTACTGCAGGTATTATGATGCACTCATAACAGAACTGCAAGTATTATGATGTACTTGTAACAGTATGGTGTACTTATAACAATACTGCAGGTATTATGATACACTTGTAACAGTACTATAGGTATTTTGGTGCACTTGTAACAGACAGTACTGCAGGTAGTATGGTGCACTCATAACAGTACTGCAGGTAGTATGGTGCACTCAAAACAATACTGCAGGTATTATCATGTACTCGTAACAGTACTGCAGATATTATGATGTACTTTTAATGGTACTGCAAGTATTATGATACACTCGTAACAGTACTGCAGGTATTATGGTGCACCCCTAACAGTACTGTAGGTATTATACTAATCTGTAGGAGGACGTGCGAGTTGACTCACAGAAAAAAGTTCTCATTTTACTGCTCTGAAACAATGAGTACCAAGGTCACACAGAACAACTAATCAGTAAAAACTAAAAGAAAAATCTAAATAAGCTAGATGTTTCACTATGTGGTTCCTTGAAACCTCTTGCAATAGAAGTAACATGGAATATATGCAAATGACCTCATAAGGACATCAGGTGTTTCAGCTATATGGCAATTCTGAATGTCCATGACTTTTTTCTTTTTAAGTTTGTTATGGACAAATTCAGGCTAGTAAAGCCAAACCCCACTAGCTGTAGACATGCATGTTTTGGCCTTCTTATGACCTCATCAGCACAGCATAAGTGGAATGTTTGGCTAACATTAGGAAACACAAGGTTGTCGTACCCAAATAAAGTCCATAACCATTAGGATGCCTGTAATATATCCCAAATAATAAACTAAAACAATGAGTACCAAGGTCACACAGAACAAGTAATCAGTAAAAACTAAAGAAAAATCTAACCAAGCTAAACTTTTCACTGTATGGTTCCTTGAAACCTCTTGCATTAGAGGTAACATGGGATATATGCAAATGACCACATAAGGACATCAGGTGTTTCAGGTAAATGGCAATTCTGAATGTCCATGATTTCTTTCTTTTTAAGTCTGTTATGGACAAATTCAGGCCAGTAAAGCCAGACCCCACTAGCTGTGGACATGCATGTTTCAGCCTTCTTATGACCTTGTCAGCACAGCAAAGTGGAATGTAAAAAGGCTGAAGCATGCATGTCCACAGCTAGTGGGGCTTGACTTTACTGGCCTGAATTTGTCCATAACAGACATAAAAGGAAAAAAAGTCATGGACATTCAGAATTGCCATATAGCTGAAACATCTGATGTCCTTATGGAGTCATTTGCATATTTCCCATGTTACTTCTAATGCAAAAGGTTTCAAGGAACCACACAGTGAAAAGTCTAGCTTGGTTAGATTTTTTTTTTTTTAGTTTTTAGAGTTTACTGGTCTGGGTAATTCCTTATCTTGAACAATGGTTATGAGTTTGGAGTATTATATGAAAGGATGAAATTGAAGAAATAGACAGCACATCAAAATTCTTTCACAGGTCAGCTGGTCTTCGTCTCAGAAGGACCTTAGACAGTATCCACTTCTCCTTTATATTGAAATATGTAATTTGGAATTGTTTGGGCACCTTGTGAGAATGTCCCATGGGTGCCTTGTGCCAGAGGTGTATCAGAGATTGCCCATTAGGATGACTCCCTGAAACAGACCCAGAGCATATTGGAAAGATTATATCTCTCACCTTCTGTAGGAACAGTGAAGATCACATGTTGTGAGATAGATAATGATGCTGGGGATAGGAAAGTCTGATCTATCCTTCTCAGCTTGGTACCACCAAACCCCCAATTCAGGACAACTGGTACAGAAAATAATAACAATTATTTTATTTATACATCTTGGCTTTTAATTTCTTGAGTGCCAGTTTAGCCAGTGGCCATCTTGGACTTACAGTTTCTATTGCAATATTATTTAATGGGATAAATAACTCAGAGAATGAGAGAGTATCTTATGTGTTAAAGTAACTTGCAAAGGATACTTGTCCATTGCATTCAAGTCCAGAAAAGCCCCTGTTACATACTTTGCCTACTGAATCACTTTGTTTTGTGTGTTTTAAGCATTATGCAAAACATGATGCCAGATCTTACAAGGAAATTTAAAGAGCTATCTGTAAGGCACTTAAAGATACATTTTGTATTACAATATTCATTTCTGATATCAAAATCATCAGTTGAAGCCTTCAATACTTTAATTGACATGAAGCGTCACACTGAATAGTTTGCTTTTATGAAAAACCCAAGAGGGGGTATACACATTAAATGCATTACCTCTTACCACCTGAGACCAGTGGCAGATTTTCAAGTTTATTTTATTTATTTATTTTATTTTATTTTACATTTGTTGACCGGGCTGGTCCAGCTGGATATAGGTCCATTTTCAGTGGAGGCCCAGGGAGAAAAGCTCCGCACATCAGAATAGTATTACAGAAACACAGGTACAATAACAACTTTAGGCAAAATTATAACAGTACATTACATATTAGTTTTATGAGCAAGGAAAAAAAAATACATTCCTAGTTACAAAGAATACATTCCTAGTTACATAAGTATGGATATACGTCAGAAAATACATAAAGGTAAGTGAAATAAGGCACTTTTAAACTATAAGGATTACATACACATTATTGTTAGTAAAATATTAATGAGATTGGGTGATTGAGAGGATTAGTGTCTGTTGACAAGGGAGGTAGTTAGTCTGGCTTTGCACAGGGGCATAGCCAGTGTGATTTAAGGTATGGTTTGAGTTTGGTTTTAAATAGGGTAATTGTAGGTAGGGAGGTTAGGTCATTAGGGAGGGTATTCCAGGTTTTACCCACTGTATTAGAGAATATTGAGTCTCCGGCTAGATTGTTGGTTTTACTTATCTTTACTAATAATTTATTTGAAGACCACAGGGTCTTTAGGTTATTGTAGAGGGTGATTAGATTAGAGAGTATTGGAGTATTTGTAGGTTGATACAGAATCTTATGGGCAATAGTTAGTTGGTTCAACAGAATAAGATTTGACAACTCTAACTATCCGAGTTGATAAAGAAGTTTACACCTTCATCATGAGCTGTGGTATACAATAACATCCCTCTGTCTCCCTCAGTTCTAAACAAACACCCGGGTGATCAGCTACAGCTCATTATACAAACATCTGGTAGTGTTGCTCCTACTGTCTCCTCCACAGCTCATACAGTTATTGACTGAGCCTCTCACTGCTGCCACCTAGAGGGAAGGACAAAATGCCACAGGTTGTTTGACCCCTAGATTTCCATTGTGGTACTGAATCTAGGTCATCAGTAGTCATGGCTGATATCCTGCCCCGATACTTAAACAGTTCAGAGCCACAACAAGTAAGATAACTGAAGTCTTTGTTAGTAAAAGGAATTAATCTTTTGAACATTTAAATATGATCTCCAAATGCAGAGGAGTCCATGTAATATGATATGTTAAAATGGCTATGACTGCTGTTGCAGAAAGCAATGAATGGGAATTTGCAGGCCTTTTTAATGCTGCATTAAAGTCAGCAAGTTATTTGGAAAGAGTGCAGTTCCAGAAAAAAAAATGACAAATGTGTAGACCATGTCATACTTCCATTATGGTTATCATATACAATCTTGATCCCAAAACCTTTACATGACCTCAGTGAGGTCTTCTAACAACTGACAGGGTAATTCCTTGAAGCATATCACCGCAGAGAATACTACATTCCCAAGATTTTAGACAAACAGTTAATTTGTTTTATTTGTCATACATAGTAGCAAGGAAGAAGCTTTCCACATAATGAGTAAAAGAGAAAATTACTTGGATTTCCTTTGCTAGAAGTCCTTGATGAAAGACATGTTGGACTGGTTTCAGATCAGCTTGACTCTGTTAAAATTCTCAAGGCAAGATAAGACGCTGGGGAATTCATGTCTACATTTACAAGCCATCTGTACTGTACAACAAGGAACTCTGATATACAATGTCATTCACCATCTTCCAGAAATCTACACCTGTAATTGTGTAATCCACTGCAAATCATGTGACTGACAAAACCAGTTATTTAGATAGTGTTCCCAGTCTGACCTGTAAAGGTATCTTTGTGCTTTGTTTACCAAGCTAATAGTAAATAAAGTACATGCTTTGTCCAGGTACAGATATAGTAAGGAGTGTTAAAACTTTTAAAACCAAAAGATTACTTTTACATATGACATAACTGAAAAACTAGGAGGGCAACATTTTTTCTGTGCCTGATTACTCAGTTTCAGCTGCTTTTTATAAATGTGAAATGGTATTTCGAGAATATGTTAAGATGCAAAGCAGATGTGGTTAGGTTTCTGTTCATTAATATACTATTAAAAGTATTCCACTGAACTTAAGTATGACTCACAGTATGGTTTTCACATGAGCTGCTGGCATCTTTTGACATTTTATGTAATTATACACCACATAACACACAAATGCAGAAATAGACACTCACTCATAGATATACATGCATACAGACATATAAAATCTGAAACATGCACATAGACACACAGGCATACACATAAAATCAAGCCTGTGCTCACAGTGATACAAGACAGAAAAAAATTTCACTGTCCTCTATATGGTACATCAGACACTGATACTGTGGTTTTATTTAGTTATATCCTGCAGCACTGAAGGCAAAATACATGTGGAGCTACAAGCAGTCTACTTGAATGCAAAAGTGTAACAAAACAAACTTTTATGGTATTTGTTATGCCTAGTTTCAGTTGTGTCTGCATAACATACTGAATCATGACACACTAGACTAGGTGTAAAGTCACAGGATGTTGATTGCTACTTACATGCTATAGAAATATGCACATCAGGCAGGCGAATGTGCACATATCACTGTTGGGATATCTGAGATGGGGCTTGCACAACAGTACATTTCCTACCTTACAACACCAGCACACAGCATAACAAAATAAACTCCATTAATCCACACATGATACTATGTCACTTGAAAGAAAAACTCTTGTGTGGAAAGTTTAATTTTTGCACTTAGTCCATTTCTTTAATGACAGTGTTATCAAGTACCAGTTCCTTGAAAACCAACTATGCATGTCGCCCATCTCATCAAAACTTTCCCACACATTATATGTATAACAAACCAAATCTTTGATAAAAATGTGTTCATTGGTTCATTGACAATAATTCTGGCAGTTGTCACAGAGGGTTAAGGCTGTAAGCTGTAGTTCATTTGATACAGGTTTTGATCCCTCAGCCTCGTTCGCCTACTGTGTGACCTTGAGAAGGTCACTTAACCAGACATTGCTTCTGGGTTGCACTGAAAAGTGACTGTGTGTTAAGCAGGCTTGATTAATAAATGGGTTTTATTACGAAACAGATTTTTATAAACCACTCCTACACCAAGATCACACAGTCACAGAGAAAAGACAGTCTGAGCTCTGTGCATGAAACCATTTAATTCCACCTGTATTTGCATGATCTTAATATATACAGATGAACAGGGTCTCAATGACAGGAAATCAGTGAATTCACTTTTATTGAGTAGTCCGTAGTAAGACTAACTCCTCTATAATTTTACACAACAGATATATATATAGCCATATTAGCAATGCCTAAAACTTTTATGGCTATAATATGATAACAGACTCACGTATACATCAACATTTGCAGTGATTATGTTTTGTCAATGTTTGAAAAGTAATTATATTTGTATGTATGTGTCTCTGTGTGTGTATTATAGCTATATCTATTTATTTATCTATGTATGTATATAGTGATACACATATAGATAGAGATATAAATATGTATATTTATATAACTGTTTCTTAGATAGACTTGAAGGTATCACATGAAATTGCCTTATGACATGCTAGCTGTATTGTTTTGTTCAACCTTTAGTAACAATGCTTTAAAATATTACTAAAAAATAATTTAAGAATAATGCTTTAGTCCTATATTTTTCACTTAATCATCTGAAATCTTGTAAATACAGTTCATATGTCCAGGACAAGGTTCTGCAGTGTAGTTGA
The DNA here is from genome assembly GCF_019279795.1 of Protopterus annectens. Lineage (NCBI taxonomy): Eukaryota > Metazoa > Chordata > Ceratodontiformes > Protopteridae > Protopterus > Protopterus annectens. The sequence continues at coordinate 158,179,283 of NC_056741.1, forward strand.
GGATTAGTTTGCATCAGGTGCTTATCTTTGCAAATAAAATAAGTCAGTAGGATGTCCTGGTATTCTGACAAGGCAGAAGATAAAGTTTTTGGCAGAATTGCTCAAACAGTGATTTGGTAGCATTGTGCTAATATGAAGAAATGGCTTCAGGTAACTGGATAAGATTTGGTGCATTCATCATATGTTTGTAAAGGTTTCTGTACTCATCTGTTACGTCACTGCTCATTGTTAATCCATGCACGGTGCTACTGGTCATCCAGTCAACTGTTGAAGTGGTCACACTCCAGGTCATTAATCCATTTGTGGAAGTGGTCACACTCCAGGTCATTAATCCATCTGTGGAATTAGTCACAGTCTAGGTCATTCATCCATCTGTTGAAGTGGTCATAGTCTAAGTCATTCATCCATTGGTGGCTAGTGATCACAGTCTTGGTCATTCATCCATCTGTTGAAGTGGTCACAGTCTACGTCATTCATCCATCTGTGGTTAGTGGTCTTCTCATCCTTTCATCTAATGGGGAAATAATAGTCATTTGTCTTCCTCTCAGGGATGGAGGGTTCATCTTCCTTCTGGGGCAAGCAGCCTGGTCAGCCGTGAATTCTGCAATTTGTTTCTGGCCTTTATAGTCATCTTCAACTAACTAACTAACTAACTAACTAACTAACTAACTAACTAACTAACTAACTAACTAACTAACTAACTAACCAACTAACTAACTAACTAACTAAAGTTATTCCGTTTGGATTATAATTTATATGTAAAGACTAGTTTAAGTTTCATTATGTATGATATATAACAGTACAGATAATTCATACCTAGCTTTACAACATTCACTGCACAAGTCATTGCAAAATAATGTACTGTGGGGATGTTTGCAATTTTAAGTCACACACTTTTTTAAAATTCACTGCAAAATAAAATAGTGTTTTTTATTTTGACTTCTGTTTTGTAGATTGTTCACATTAATGTCTGTCTTGGTGTCAATGACGAAGTTTCTGTTGAATGGGTTCTTGTATAATATCTGGGAATCCTCAGAATGAGTGACACCATTTTTGCAAGATTCCAGCTTCTGTTTAGCTGCAGATTTTCAGGAAAATTTTTTTTCAATTGTTCATCAAATCACTGGTGATATATTAGTTCCATTTTTGAAATGGTGTAATAAACCATTAAAAGGCTTGCTCTGCTACCTCAGTTTGTGTAGTGACATCCACTTTTGATATATTCTGTGGAATGACTGGGTCATTTCTGACCACTGTTCCTGTTTTATGCTGCTCTAACTCAACACTGGGAATCACCCGCATTGTACAAATATAATTTAACCTGCATTGAACGGTATTGTTAAAGTTACAGTACACAGAACCATTTATGTGGGCTCTAACTTAAGATTTTCTTTCAGTATTTTGACAAGATGAAGCATGCACATATGTGTTATAATCAAAGAAAAACATGTTGCTTGCATGTTTGCTATTTATTTATTTGCATTTTGATAACCATGTAAACTCTAATTCATTCATTCATTCAGTTATTTTATGACATTACATATTACTTTTATTACCTCTGCTGTTTGGAATTAAAAACAAAAACAATACTGCTGCAATAAAATTAATGTACATAGATGAAAATGATGAGAATAAAAACATCAAAAATATCCAGTAAGATATTAAAATTTCATCTGAATTTTAAGTTTAAGAACACTCTCCTAAACAGAGGGCATTTGAGGGATCTCTATGAGGAAAGGCCCAGAATCATCAGAGAAGGAAGGTGATTCCACAGAAATGGCCAAATTATATTCAGAGATACATCTAATTTCTGAAAACACATGCAATCCCTGACCTGATGATATGTGTATCTAGACTAGGTGTAAAGTCACTAACTGTTGATTGCTACTTGCATACTACAGAAACATTCACATCAGGCAGGTGAATGTGCACATATCACTGTTGGTACATATGAGATAGGGCTAGCATCTCATACATTTCCTGAAGAAAGTGGGATCTAAATTGTGTAGGATTCAGAAAATCAGAAGAAGAAGAATCGTAAATGCATACTGAACAGCAGCAAGAGATCAGACCAGGTGCCACAAAGTAGAGGCAATAAGCCAGATTCCATGTAACAGAGTAGGAGAGTGCTGAGGTCAGTGTAGGTGGGTAAGATGCATGACTATATGAATAAAACCCATGGTATCAAACACTGTAATAATCCAGATGCAACAGCACTATAGCAAGGATATTCATAATGAAGTCTGCAGATGGAATAATGCACTTAAACATACAAAGCATTTCAGACTGCAATAAAGACTTGAAAATGAACGACAGATAGTCGTTTAGTGTCAGAACACTGTGGAGGGCAACACCAAGGGCATTCACCTCTCATCTCACTCTATAAATGATTTGTCCCTCAAAAAAGGAATAATTTAAGGGAATTGATGAGGGGTAGACAGTGATGTACACTAGCATATTGTCTGTCCTCAATGGGTTAAGCTTCAGCCGATTCTTGTTTATCAAGTCAAGGATGGAATCCAAGCAATCTTCTAAGATTACAAAATCAGATATCTGCAAAGTAGTGATAACAACCCCCTGTGCTTTGCATGACCTGCCTTAATGGAAGCATTTATCCTGTAAACAGAAATTCCATCAGACAAGGACCCCACAATTCAGTGCATAACTATCCAAAGAAGTTACCCAGGAGGTGACCTGCTTACAGCATTCTGAGAGGTAAGATACAAACCACTCAAGGATGCTCCTGCTGAACATTATCTGTGGTCTCAAACACGGCTTAGGGATTAAATAGGACTATTGGTGGAATACTGATTGCTTGTCATAGGGAGGTCTCTAACAATTCTAAGAAAGCAGTGTTAGTTCTGTGGCAAGACCTAAAGCCATATGAGAAAAATCAGCAAGTAACAGGAGAGACAATAGCAAGTATGTTTGATACCCTGTGTCATGTAGAAAGAGACAAGTTCGGTTCTCAAACAATGTAACCTGAAAAAGAAGGGGGGGTGCTAAATGAATGATACCAAAGGGTATCTGAGAAGTAAAAGACATCAGGATGATATTTCTGTGACACAAAATAACTCTTGGATAAATTCAATACCATTAAAGGAATGAGTTGTGTTTAAAATTGTCTTTGTAGAAACATTACTGTTCTGGTTCCTTGTCATAGAGGTTGTGTAGTGCTCTCCCCACTTGTTTCCATATTTGCCATCCTGAGGTTTTCCAATTCTTTGTTTCTCTTCTTAGTTTCTTCTTCATCTCTGTTATTTTTATTTATCAAAAAATCTTTGACTGAATGACTTCTAACATGCAGTCAATGGCAATCAGCAGATACACTGTAGATTCTCTAAATGACCCTTCAATAAGAAGAAAGTTCACCCAAACATACATGTATTGTGACAAAATCACAAAATCACACACATTCAGATGTTACCACTTGCAAGTTGATTTATAACAAAAAGCTATCCACTTCCAGGTTGGATACTGCATAAGTGTTTAACCTAAGCAAATACAAAAGGAAAAACTAAAAGATAACAAAGTGATGCTGAGATCCCAGTCCTGGGCCCACTCTTGTTTGGTATCTACTTTTCCGAAGTACAAGCAAACACAGGAGGGTTATGGCTGACAAAGTTTGCAGATGACTGCAAACTGGGCGCCATAGTAGAAAACACATCTGACACAGATATCCTTCAGAAGGGTCTCACAGAAATGGATAACTGGTGCCAGAGCCATGGCCTAAAGTTAAATGCCAAAAAATGCATAGTCATACCCTTCGGGAAAAACAAGGTTACCCCTAGCTACCAAATAGGTGGCAATCCACTGAGCACAGAAGAAGTTATCAGGGACCTGGGGACCCAGGTTAATAGTAGTCTGTCATTCGACACCCATGTAGCTAAAGTAGTTAGGAAGACCTTCTACATTGCCCACCTTATCATGAAGGGATTCTCATCTAGATCAAGGGAGGTCATAGTCTCCCTATACTCATCACTCATCAGACCAATGATTGAGTACAATGCCCCATTCGGAATGTATCTGACCCGACACTTGCAGCAGCTGGAGAGGCCCCAAAAGTTCCTCACCAAAAGGATAAAGGGTCTCAAACATCTGTCCTATGCTGCCCGACTGAAAAAACTCCAGCTCTATTCAGTCGCCACCGCTTGCTCAGAGGTGACCTTTGCCTAACATACAAGGCCATGTCAAACCCAGATTTGATGAATATGCTGCACCTCAAAAAATCTAGATCCATCAGAGCCACAAGGGCGGGAGACTTAAACCTCGACACGGCTATTAATAGGACGTGCTGGAGGGATAGATTCATCACCCAAAGACTCCCTATGCTGTGGAATAAAATCCCGGTATATGTGAGGCAGAGCACCTCGCTGGCCTTGTTCAAGAGAAATCTTGACCAATGGATGGGAGATCGCAGATATACCCCAGGGATTACCTCAGTGTCACTGCTCGACAGAGGCACAGCAAAATAATGGGTATAGTTCCCCATACTAAAGGGGTGGCGTAAGCCACAAAACTATGGGCTAGGCTTGTAAATGCCCTCGGGCAGATAGCCTAGTATGAACCTATGAACCTATGAACCTATGATCCAGTAGTCCCCTCTATAAAAACAGAAAACAGGCCATCCAATCTCCATCTTCCTCCCTCTGAGTTTTCTTGTACAGATGTGGGTAGGTGGATGGCACACCCTATGTGACACATCCTATGACAGATAACAAAGATGCCACTGCCACATTTAAAGTTATGCTGAGATCCCAGGTAATGGGAACCATGCTTTCCTCAGCAATAAATTACTTAACAGTCTTAATCGAGTCAGGATCTGTGGGACTTTTCTGCTGTGTGCTTTCCATATGGGAGTATTTGAGGTTAGCAAAATGTACAGAATAACCTTAAAAATAGTTGATGTTCATGCTAAACCTCTTTGTATGCATTAAACTTAATGAATAGGATGACGAGACCCAATATACATCCCAGGAAGAGAACAAGAGCCATTTTTTAGGGCACTGATACACATACACCTTTTTAGATACAGCATGGGATACAAATGTTTTCAAAACCATGTCCTATTAGGTAGATAGAGTATAAAATTAGTCAAACCTGCCTCCTTATAGCATCTCTTATAGTATAATGTGTGGTGATAACTCCCCAGTAGAGGTAAAAACAGGACAGGATGTAAATCAAAATCAATACAGGGAAGCAAAATAACTAAATAACATAAAATAAAATAACAAAAGTCTGATAAACGTGTAGCATTAATGTATGTTAATTTGTTCCCTACTGATAACACTATAGTCTCAAAGTATAGAACTTTCAAATGGGAAAAACATAATGAACCATCAGTTATCATTTAATATTAAAAATATTCATTGCACCTCAATGGTGATATGCTTTATTTCTTAATATTAGCCATATATCACCATCACTCTCTTTCGTCTAATAATAATTCACTAAGTGCCAGATTCTGTAAAACTAGTGGTATCTGACTCATTATGCTATCAGCATGAAACTTGAGGATAACATTGTAATATGCTAATGTATGACAAAAAACCCAGAATAGCACAGCACACAATGGGATATCACAGTTATAACAGTGTACTATAGAAATCCAAAAGTGGTCTGTAATTAATAAGAAATGGTTGTCCAATTACATTGTACAGTAGCAAAGTTATAGAAGAATGATCACAATTCAAGAATCCTGATAGTTGTATAGAAATATAACAAAATCTGTACAGGTACGTTAAGGACAACTATGGAATGTAACTGACACAGTTATGATAACAAAAAAAACAAAAAACCTTAAAAATGCCATCTATCCCAATGCAAGCCACATGGCATTCTTAACATAATTTTTCAGGAGTAGACACAGAAAAATCTCAGATAACTGTGGATATGGATAACTTACAATACATGTTTCAAAGCTGCAAGTCTATTTGTAATGTATATGTATTGACATCACTCTTTACAGTAATGTCAGAGACAATCTACATAATACATGCACCATTAAAATATATTGCCTTGGACTTATGAATTCCAACAGAATCCATACATTTTCTAATAAAAAAATTAAAGGCGAAGGGCAATGTTTATTGGTGGAATAGGCCCCATTTTTTTCTTAAGAATTTAAGGTAAACATAGGGCAAGAGAAGGTGAAGATCATCACAGCAGGGATACCCAAAGAACAAATAGTGCAACACAAGACAGAAAATCGCTGGAAAAAAGCAATAAGGACATATACGTTACACAGATACCACACTGCACAACATGTGCAATGAAAAGTTGCTAAACTGGGCGGGGATGCATACCAGCAATGGTGAAATGCAGAAAAACATATCTATGTATACACTATCATGTTACGAAATGTCACAAAATATGTGGCAGTCATACCTGGATGTGTATGACCAATGGTAGATGTGTGTGCTGGGGTAATAAAGAAGGTTCTTAGCACACATTGGATAAAATGCACATATCCAATTAGCCCATCAGCAGTGTACATGTAAGCCAAACAACATCACAGTTGAGCAAATGTATGTCTAACGATGGTAGATGACTCCACCAGAGTAAACACTGCTCACACGAAAAAACTTTGTAAAAAAGAAGAAACGAGCTGGCTTCAGGAACACAAACCACAATTTATTGCTGTTTACTGTGAGCGCTTTCGTAAGAGTAAATACTCCAACTTCTTCAGACAAACTAAGTTGCACTAAAACAAATATTTTCTTGAAATTCAACCCAACACAGACTTACCAGATGGCCTCAATCTCCAATGAAAATGCTTTAATTGGAGATTGAGGCCATGTGGTGAGTCTGGGTTAGGCTGAATTTCAAGAAAATATCTGTTTTAGTGCAACTTAGTTTGTCTGAAGAAGTTAGAGTATCTACTCTTACGGAAGTGCTCACAGTAAACAGCAATAAATTGTGGTTTGTGTTCCTGAAGCCGGCTCATGACTCCACCAAAGGACAGAACCAAACTGACGACCATGCATGTGAAAATCAAATAATCAACCACAGTGCCAAACAGAAGTACTGCAGAAGGGCAACAATGGCTGCTACATACACAAGTAGGTGTACACAACCCAAACAAATGTGTAATGGAATGTGCATATGTTACACACATATGCCTTGTAAAAAGGCAACACATAGGTGTAGATGTGTATGTATGTCTGTCAGTGGCATAAATGGAATGTACATGAAATCAATGTCGATACACATACCTACACCAATGACATGTAATAATATATTAAAAATGTAACAGTACAGCATAATGATGTAGCAGATAGTGCACGTGGCTGTAAAAAAAACTGCACTGGGTAACACATAATTATAATGAGAACAAGAATGCATTGTAAGCATTAGTCAGCAACTTGTGTGTACATGTCCTGCATTGTATGATGCCCATACATGTATCACATGTTTACTGTGTCAAATCAATGCATGGTAATGGTCAATAGTTTTACCTGAAAAAATAATAGTGAAATAGGAAGGTGAAAGGGAGCTGGACAACCTGGGCCCACATCAGCGTAAATCAGGACAAGGTAAGTTGACACAATCCAAATGCAAATGCATGTGTAAAGCACACAGACATATATTTAACGAAATAGAAAATGCAAGTCAAATAGCCAGATGGATTGCTGATGTCCACAGAACTGGCCATGGATAAAATGCACAGGCACAGTAATGTACAATCATGTCACATCAACATGCAGAGGTAAGCAAGCTAGAAACTAAAAGCACATACACATATACTGTCATGCAAATGTCAGCTAAGGAAATACAGGTGTATGTCAATCACTCTGGTTATTACAGAGCAGGGGACACTCCTGTCAGCATCATTACAGCACATTAGCAGCAAATCACGGAATACTCCCATGTCAAAGGTACATTTGTGTGTCAGTATATATCCAACTATATGCAAACACGTACAGTCATTTAATGTGTAAATTATTTGTGGAAGGTGTACACTGATGTCACTACTTAATAGGTGTGGAAATGCTATATATAAAAACACAATGTATTGCACTGTGAAAGAGTGTCTTATCCATAGCATTATGTACAGGTTGACATTACATTGCTGTTTGATGCAGTCAGCAAAGAAGTACTGCTCTAATACAGGCTATATCTGTATGATCCCACATGGCATCCATATTGCCAAACCAGGACACAATACCACATCATGATAGTGGGACATTGTGACAACTGACTTCCAGAAAACATGTGGAATGGCATGTCTATATGTTGCACATACCTGATATGGCAAAACAGAAATCCAAGATATATCACACTGTTGTCTGTCAGTGTCCACAGCAGCACACATGTTTACTAGCTACTTCTTGCAGCACTATCTGCAAGCTAACTGCCACAATGCATGGAAAGTTGAATATGTGTGTGGAAAGTGTAATGTGTTAATGTGTGTCATGCACCCATTGAAACCAGTGTAAACATCACAAAACAATAACACATAAGCATGACAGATACATGGTATGCATGGACAAGAGTGCATATACAGTCCAGTCAGTGAAATGGCAATCACCATGCTGGCAGCATAACAACGGGAGCACAGTCCCAATACTTATGGAATGGAGGGACCAGGCTGATGGGAATCAGACTCTCGAATCATCTCATGAGCTATTGTCCTGAATGTATCCTGCATAGCTCCTGCCATATCATCAAAGAAGTTCCCCATCAAGTCCCTCATCTGTGTATGGAATGCATTGGTCATGACCTCCTGGATCTCCTTCCAAAAATTGTCTCTATCCTGGTCTCCTTGACGTCTCCTCTGGGGTGCAGGCAGGATGGCTTGGGCAGAGACAAGCCCGGGTTCCTCTGCATCATCATCACTGTCACCATCATCCTCAAAAGACTCTGGCAATGTCCTCGCATGTGCACATTGTTGTCTTCAGAATGGAGAATGTCAATGGGTACAATGTTCTGTAAAGATTAAATGTAAAACACAACAGAAAAGAAAAGCAAATGTCTATCACACAGAACAGGCCCATGAATAGCATTGCGCAACACTATATGATTATGATGACAAATTACACAAGGACTGAGACACATCCATTATGGACAGGGTTACTTATGGCACTATATGTCGTACTCCTAAAAAGGCCAATAGTATTCTTTTCTGAACAATTCTATATGCTTAGACACATGCACACACATGCATAGGTCATTAGCTTTGCAAAAATGTATGGATGCTCAAATCAACATATTGTACTATCTACATTCAATTATTTATATGAGCAGCCACAATTTGTCATTGTTAAAATGAGGAGAAAGTAAGCTGACAATATTGTGGACAATAGACAAGCCATATGACAAACATCTGAGACAGGCAACATGATATTTGACCAAACACACATCAATATAATTAGTGCAACACTAAAAACAATGTGATATGTTCAAATCAACACAACTGTTGACATATGAGAATCTATCTGTTACTAACAGTATTATAAGTATACAACTGTATGCAGTATCTAACAAAACAATCAGTAATCAATAGCCTGAAAAAACAAAACTTTGTAAATATGCTTAGTGGTACTGAACTGTCGCAATCAAATGGGTATCTGCTCAAGTGTCAGTCTGCTTAGGCTATAACTGTATTTCTAAAAACATCCAAAGGGTTGGAGACAGATGCAATACCACTGCTGACCACTGGCAGCTGGTTACTTCAAACCAAAGGGGGCTGCAGGAGACAGCTGAATGGGTGGGGTCAATGGGAAGGGGTGTGGCCAACTAGAAAGGGGAGGAGCTATGCTCAAAACCACAAAAACTGTAACTTTAATTAAATACGCTGCCCTGGGTTCCAAACTGTCATTTTGAGAGTCCAATCAAGACAAAATGAAGTGTAGAAGAAAAAAATATTTCAGTGCATTGGCTTCATGACAGCTTACTTAATATCTAGATGGAAACAGAAAGGTTGTGAGGCATAAAAAAATAAATTACTTTTTAAATGCATTACTGGAATGCCAGTCAAAATCAAGTATAAGAAAAACAAGCAGCACTAAACTCAAACCACTTCTCCTTGCACTGCAGTTCTAATTATAATTTATATTCAGCTTTATTAAAGTACCAATTAACATGTTGAAAGTAGCAGTCTCTGCGATACCCCAACTTGTTAAAATGTTTCTTATCCAAAAAAGACCTTCTGCCTGACAACTATTTACTTGTTTCATGGGGAAAACATGATCAAAGTAGGATACATTGCTTAAAGGATTACTGCACAGGTTATGGACCACACATGATAGACTGGCATTCTGTTTAGTTTGCAGGTAAAGCCTGTAATGAGCTCTTAAAATAATGTAATCCTGTCCTTTATTGCAAATACTGTCATATGCATTTCAGTACCCAAGGCTTATACTTTATCTAGTTATGTAAGTATTCTCTGCATGGCAACAACAGAAATGCTTTCAATGTTGGTAGTTCTTTTAACAGTACGCTTATTAAATCTTACTTGCATCTTACAATCTCAGACAAGCTTACCTGATGGTCATTAAAGCATTGCTACTTAAACACAGAGCAACAGGCACTTTCTGAGTAATAATAAGCATAAATCAACAGTATAAACTATAAAGTATGAGTATATTTACTCATAAATAGTCACCCCCAACTGTAAACCTCTGGTACCCTCCTTGATGGCCTAAGCGATCACCTTCTCACATATGTAATTAAGCACAAAACCATTAATTCCCAACAACCCTTACTCAGAAAGGTTAGAAACAATAAAAACGTTGATCCTGCCAAATTCCAACAAGAACTAAACTTGTGTAATTGGTCTGTTCTAAAACACCTCCCCTTAGAGGAAGCAGTAGCATACTTTAACAACAAATTCTTTGAGATCCTTGATTTGCATGCACCTGTTCGTTCAAAGAGAACCAAGGCAAAAACTGTGCCATGGCTTTCTAAAGAGTCTAAACTCAAAATTACCCTTAGAAACAAAGCATAGGCTTTATGGCATTCTTCTAAAGACCCTCAAGATTACATTAAATACAGGCAATCTAGGAACGAAACCAAAAAATCAATTTTACAAGACAAAAAACAATACTACTGTAATTTACAGACAGTAAATCAAAATAACCCTCAGACATTTTGGGCAGGTTTAAATAATCTACTACATCCTGGACAAACTTCAACCCCAATCCCTGCTGCTATGATAAAACCCCTAAAGATGTTTCTGACAGTTTTAACTGATTATTTACTGAGACAATTCAAGCCCTAGCTAGCCAACTACCTCCTAGCTGAGCGCCCCTGGTCCTGAAAGTAGCACCCCTAGAAACCTACTCGCATTCAGCTTCCAACCAGTTGCCACTTCACTTATCCGTACCTTGATCAAAAAATTAAAACCTACTACACTTTCTGCTGATCAACTCCCTGCCGAGTACCTACAAAAATCAGCTGATGCTATTGCTTACCCTGTCTCAATACTAATCAATCGAACCATAGTAGAAGTTAAAATTCCCACCATCTGGAAAATATTCTATGTAATCCCACTTCACAAAGGAGGCAGCTCTACTGAATTCTCCAGTTATAGACCAATAGCTATACTCTCTCCACTTGCAAAGATTATGGAAAAATGTATTCATAGGCAACTCATGCACCACCTAATCCAAAATCACCTTATGGCAGACACTCAGCATGGCTTCCGTCCTCATCACAGCACTACTTCAGCCCTCCTAGCCTTTACCAACACCATAAACTATAATCGCAACAATAATTATATATCCTCAGCCCTCTTCTTGGATCTTTCCAAGGCATTCGATATGCTTGATCACCAACTTTTAATCCACACCCTGCAAACATTCTGTCTAGATAGTAGAGCCCTTCAATGGTTTCAGTCCTACCTGAATGGTCGACAGCAGGCTGTCCTCTGGCAGAACAAACTCTCTAACCTTCTACCTAACACCCTTGGAGTACCACAAGGCTGTATACTAGGGCCCTTGCTATTCTCCATCTTCATTAACGACCTTTATACTGTCATCCCAAAAGTCAGCTGTATCCAAATATGCTGATGACTCTACTCTGATTTGCTCAGCCACATCTCCAGTAGAGTTATGGTCAGCTACCTAGACCACCTTTGATACAATAGAAAACTGGATTTCTGAATGTAGTCTGATCCTAAATCCCCAAAAAACTAAAATGCTGTTATTTTCACCAACACGTAGGTCTACTGCTTTCATCTTTATCATAAATTCAAATGATGGCACAATAATCTCCCCTGACCCCTCTACAAAACTATTAGGTGTCATCATAGGCAAAAATCTAAAATTCGACCTACATGTTAACCAAACTATCAAAACCATCAATAAAAAACTAGGGTCACTTTACAGAATAAAAGTCTTCCTAACCCTCCAGCTAAAATTGCCATAGCTTGCTCTCACCTTCTTTCAACCCTTCTGTATGCATCCCCTCTACTCTCGAATTTAAACAAGACTGTCCTTAACAAACTCATAATTTGCTACAACCACATTGCCAGGTTTGCCACTGGGCTGCCTTTTAGGACACATCATTGCATCAATCTAAATCAGCTTGGGTGGCTTGAAATACCCAACCTAATCCAGTATAACCAACTGATTATGGCCTATAAAATCCTCTATAATCCGGACAATACTCCTGCACTTAAAAATATTATCACTCCCTATAACAGTCCTAGACTGCTTTGATCCTCTAGCAAACTACTAATTCAGACTAGCAAAATTAATAACACAGCCGGTGACTCTCTCTTTGCAAACTCTGTAAGTAGATCCTGGAACTCTCTTCCAGCTGATATTACCCTTACGTTCCACCTTAGGTCAATTTAAAACTAGACTCAGACAACATTTGGCTATGTCAATGTATCAAGCCTGGCTAACTTTCTCTAGAATGTGTAAAAATCTTTTAACCAGTTTACTGTGTAATTTAATTTAATCCTGACTTGGGCTCAGGATTAACTCTAACCTGTGGAACTTGTTTAACTTGCTTACTTATGTAATCCCTGTAAATAGTCTGTAATATATAATGCTGGTATTATGTAATGCTGTATCTGCTTACCCTTGGAGCTTTTCTCCCCGGGCCTCCGCTGAAAATGGACATGCATCCAGTAGGACTATCCCGGACAACAAATGTAAAATAAAATAAAATAAAAAATAAAAATATGACAGAAACCAGAACATTCTGCAAAATCAAGGACAGATGAAAAGCCACTGTAGTACTTGTGCCTACCTTGGATGAGGGGATACTCTACACACTTACACTGCATAACTGTTCCTTGCCTTGCTTGGACACATCCAGGGTCACTACATGTGGGAGTGGGGTGCAACAAGTATGTCACAATTTTAATTGTCTCTGGCTGACTGTGATGACCCTGACACATTTGTCATACCTCTCAATCTCAGAGCAAGAAATCTGGACAAAGCCATACATGGACAATTTTTAAATATTGCTCTTATAAACTTAGAAAGATAATAGAATAGTCGGTCTTGCATTATTATGAATTTTCTGAAGGGGATGACATCTGAAACTCAAATGTCATTATTTTCTAACTTCAATCTTTAATTTTTTGCCACTAATTTGCCATAAAAAACACAATTTTATGAAAAATGGACCAAAAATGTGATGCAAAAATATAAAATAGCCACACAATACAGCTAGGAACCTATCAAAGGGGGGACACTTTTTTAATATTACTACTGCTAACTTGAGCAGCTGATAAAATAAAATAATCTACATGCATTTCTGAAAGAAAAGTAAGCTATAACTCTGATTATTACAGTTATTTATTAATTGTAAACCCTCCACGTTTTCTTCCAAAATTGCCATTTTGCAGAGGGATTATTAGGGGAAGAGCAACATTTGAGCCAAAATTGGGGACAGTTGAGAGGTTTGGATATGCCTAATTCTATAAAGCAATTTATTTGCATGTACCTCTCAACCTGTTAATGTAGGAAATCTGGACATGGCCAAATATATTGGGGGAACATACAAACAGCACTAAAATTGCTCTTGTATAAACTGAGACAGTTGATAGAATAACAGGTCTTGCTTTAGCATGCATTTTTCTGAAGGTTATGAAGTCTGAAACTCAATGTCTGTCATTGTTTAGGTACTTAATTCCTAAATGATTTGCCAGATAGCCACAAGTTTTGTGAGGAACAAACCAAAAATAAGCAAAAATCTTTTTATTCTGTGAAAATCTGGACAGTTGAGAGGTATAGTTCAACCAGGGTTGTCTTTGAGTTTGCCGCCCTTCCCCCTCACAAAATCATAGTCAAATGAAGCCACCCCCTGCAGCCATTCCAATGTTACATTACTTGGCTATTTCACCCCATTTACCATAAACACTAATGTGCATACTGCTTTACTTATATGATGATTTGGACTTCATTTGAAAGTTTTATTTTGCATTTTACAGCACAAACACTAAGACATCTGCTAAACAAAGCAATGCAATCTCACAGTGAAACCAGACTTAGCATTAAAACTTCTCTGCCCTTGAAACTCACATTCATTGAAACAGCATTGAAACCCACATTCGAAGAAAATACATTTGGCTAGTGGCAGACAAATATTAACTTTGGGCTATTTTCAAGTGATAAGCCCCTTGCACATGTGTTCTGTGATGCACCTTCCTAATTGTATTAAATTATATTCCTTATATAATACAGTACAGTTGTTAGAGGGTGTTTTAAATTTTTTTTGAACATTTTTTCCAGTAAACAATGAAACAAAATGCATGCATCAATAATGACAAAACTCACCAACTGAGAACATTTCCATCATAAAAGTCTACTCAAACTTCTACAATCCACCAGTATCAGTAAATATGCACAATCTCTGCAGAAGTAAAAGTCATCAAAATAATTCCACATTATAAATATCTGTAACTAATGAAGTAGCTGCTGCTAACAAACAACTTCATCTTTCATTGTTTCATCTACAAATAAAGTGCCTGTTGCCCTTGAGGAATAAATTGCCTATATTACAATAAAAAATAAGCTAGTAATATTGCAATAGGGAATGGATGGCAAATAACAGATGGGTTCAAAGTTACTAGGTATCTTCGGCAAAGAGGACATTCTCAAGACGTCAGCATCCACCCCATTTACAACATAGTACAATATCAGCAATGCATCTACATACTGTGGGAGTATAACCCATAAGCCTTTCTGCATCAAAAGCAAGTACACTACCTGTGCTATTAACAATGTAAACAGACTCAGCATAAGCAGCACTAAACTTCTCTTCCCCTACAGCTCTCAGCTCCTTCTAAAAATCTACTCGATACTCAGCTGTATCTCTCAACTTTGCAGCACAAGAAATCTGGAAAAAGCCAAAATGTATTGGGGAGGGGCAAAAGCCCATTTTAAACATTGCTTGTATAATCTTGGAAAGTTGCTAGAATAAAATGATGTGTTACCACCATACATTTCACTGCCATCTCTTGAACTCAGGACGCTGTGCAAAACAATCAGAGCAACACACCACTATGCCAAATCAGCTGTTTTGTGAAAGTGAGGAAGACTGAAACTTAAATGGCTACCATTTAGTGAATTCAGTTCTCACCATAGCTGTCAACCTCTTAGCACAAAACATATGGACAAAGCCAGTAATGGGGGAATACAGCCCTCAAACATATTCACTGAATTCATTTCTCACCATAGCTCTCAACTATAGCACAAAAAACCTGGACAAAACTAATAATGGGGGAATACAGTCCCAAAAATAGGGACAATTTTCAAACATTCATCTTATAAACTTAGAAAATTGCTAGAATAAAAGGTTTTGTGTTACTATGGACTTTCTGAAGAATATGAAGTCTGAAATTCAAATGCCTGTCAATTTTATTTATTTAACATTTGTTAACCAGAAAAGTCTGACTTGGAACAAAAGCCAATTTTCAGCAGAGGCCCAGGGAGAAATACTGCAAACACGTCTTTGTAACATGGAAGGACACCAGAGCAAACCCACACAAACACAGAGAGGACATGCAGACTCCACACAGAAGGCACCCCAGCCAAGAACAAAAGCCAATTTTCAGCAGAGGCCTAGGGAGAAATACTGCAGCCACATGTCTTTGTAACATGGGAGGACACCAGAGCAAACAGGACATACAGACTCCACGCAGAAGGCACTCCAGCCAAGAATCAAACCAGAGAACCTCTAGCTGTGAGGCAACAATGCTACCACTGCACCATCAATTACTTAAGGGATTACACACTCAGAAACCATAGATTTTACAAGGAACAGAACAGAACAAAATATGAGGCAAAAATCTCCAAACATTGCACAGATGGTCGTGGGTAGGGAATTCAGGCTCTTGTTACCTGTAGCAATGGTACAAGGTTCAAGCACCGCCAGCAAGTATCCTCAGTTCTCTCTAGCCACCAGTACTCACTAAGTTGGGCATTTTACACACACACAGTACCTGGCAAATCTCCAGTAGCTTGTTCACAAACGGCTAAGTAATCCACGCACACACCATACCTGCCAAATCTGCAGCAGCTTGTTCACGAATGGCTAAGTAATCCACAAGTATTCTATATTTTAAAATACTGTGTTTCTGTAGAAGAAATTCTTTATTATAGCACAGTACAGTTGCAAATCATCAGTCATTCTTACATATAATAAATGTCTTTCCTGTGAATACATTTGATTCAAGAGCAAACTACCACAAAATATCCTTCAGGGATTTATAGTTGTGTAACTTCTTTCTGGTTCATACTCTTCTGTTTAACTTTTACATTATATGTCTAGCACCTTTTGTACCACTGTAATCTGGAGTTCTTTCATCTCCAGCTGTATTCAGAATTTACTATTTATCAAAGTCAGGAGAAATTGGGATGTTTTTTTTCTGTAGACTTGTATATACTTGCCTTAGAATGATGATGGCTCAGCTATGTCATCAGAGAATTAATATGAGGTATGAAAAGAGACAATTATTTAAAGAATAATGCACCAATCAGGATTGTTTTTTGTCTAATAAAAGCATATCCCAGGGCATGATAAGTCATGTAGTGCTTGTGTTGGGTGATTTTAACAAAAGAGAATGCTCTTACCACACAATAATACACAGTGTACAGTGTCTTATTTTGCTTATGAATTGTTTTTTTATTTATTTTGTGTATTTGAATTATTTGCTTTTCTGATTGTCTTTCATACTAAAATAAATGGCAGAGATGATTATGAGAAGGAGCTGAAGTACTGATACTAATTTCTTTGCAAAGGATTTCTTTATTGATAGCAAGCTGTCTTTCACTCAGAGTTTCATTGTTTTAGATTGTAGTGTGACAGCATAGTGCCCTTCTAAAATGTTAGTGGTTGGTTCAGATTATGTGCTTCACTTAGAAGACAAAGAGCCATCATCTATCCTGTGAGTGTTTAATTGTGCAGCAGTGAAGAAATTAGAGGAAATGTTGGCTGCAAGTAAGTTAAATGAATCTTATTACAACTAATGCATAATATAGTCCAAGACTATATGAATATGCTGCACAGTTCTGATGACCCCTGCATGTGCCTAGATCTGACAGTTGTACCTATAAATCAGCACTGATAACACAGACATTTAGCCAGCCAGATTCCACACACACACACACCATACTTGCCAAATCTGCAGCAGCTTGTCCACGAACGGCTAAGTAATCCACAGCAACACACCGTACCTGCCAAATCTGCAGCAGCTTGCTCATGAACGGCTAAGTAATTCACACACACATGGTACCTGCCAAATCTGCAACAGCTTGTTCACGAATGGCTAAGTAATCCACAGTAACACACCGTACCTGCCAAATCTTCCTGCAGCAGCTTTCCCTGTGTTTGCAAATGAACAGTAAGGTAGCAAGACAAACCTGCAAAATCCACAGCATGACTCAAAAGCTTGCATTCATGCTGGAATGTATACTTCTGGTTTTGTGGCTCTTTCCTGGAGCACTTCAAGGCTGCTGACTCTGCAGTCCGATCCCCTTCCAGTCTATGCAGTTAGTACCATATAGACTGCTGGGGAATCAGCAGTCTGCTTCCTTCTTCCTGAATCTGGACTGGTAAGGCAGTAGTCCGGATTCACTTTGTATGGAAGATTTGGAGGACTGCAGGACTGTACCATTGTGGTTCACAGCTGGGGGGCTGCAGTCCTGCAGTCCGATATCACGAGCCACCACTGATGTTGACCTGCTGGGTGTGCTACAAATGAACTGCTTCAATCAAATGGGTATCTACCCAAGTGTCGGTCAACCTAGGCTATAACTGTGTTTCTATAAAAATACCCAAGGAGTCTGAGGCAGATGCAATACCAATTGAACTGAAGGGCCTGCCACACAATCTGCAAACACTGACACAGCTGACACCCATTCACTCTGTGAATAGGCATACTATACACATGCATGTAAAACATCCACCTAAAATGATGTGACAGATACACCAAACCAACAGTTATTTAGGTTGTGGGGTACATTTCAAAATATATGTGCTGAAACAATGGCTCATGATACATAAAATATCAACATTATTAGATTTTTTCACAGTTACTAGCACAGCTACTGTATGATGATTTCACTTACCTTACTGCTGCATGATGGAAATTCCTACATTCTAATCAATAAATATGTTATTGTGAAAAATGCTTGCCTGTAAACAGGGAAGGATGCATTTCAGTTCATAGAATATGTAAAATAATCAACATCTCTCTCTCCCTCTGCTGATCCACAACTCTGTGCATCAATGCACATGGCTCTTTTCCAACTGTGATCCTCATTGTCTGAAATCAAAAAATAGAATGTATGAAAAATGTATTCCTCAAATAAAAATAATATACATTTCTTATCACAGTTTGTAGACATATTAGATAATCTCAGTTCACAGATAACATTTTTACATTCAGGTGTTAACATCTTTGAACACAGATTGGATGATATGAGACTCAAACCTGCAAGCACAATCTACATCCAAATTCTAATCTTGAGAACTACCTGCCTACCTAACAAATCTTAATTGAAAAAGCATGTTTTGCAGGCAGTGAAAAGAGTTTATGTTATGGCATCATCTTGTTAGGGGATGGTCTACTAATAATGATCTTGGCTTAAGATTGCAAAGTATGAACGTTTGATGCTCATGCAGCTAAGCAGTTGAAAAAATACGTTCATGCTATCACTTGTCTTCAGAAACGTTAATGGTAATAGAGAGCATACAGTCCTCAGGCAGTGTGACAGTGTCATGTAGCGTACATCTTCTGTGAACAGAACCATGCCTGCTGCTGTACATTATGGACACAGAAATGTATGTGTGGGGACAATTATTCCTTGATACATTGCACACCACTAGGGAAATGCATACATCTTCCTGGTTTTCATTTCAACTGTTAGTCTGTCCATCCATGTCTGTCAAAATTTGAGGATGATGTTGTTCTATTATTGACTTTAATACTTCATGAGAAAACAGACCTTCATAGCATTTTTACAAAGTATACAATATTAACCAAAAAATGGTTCAGACATGTAACAGGATTTAGCAAGATGTACTACTCCTGCAGTTAAATAGCTAATGTTAACAGAATGTTATGGATTACAGATATATTAGCAGGAAATTGATGCATACTCTGAGTTATTCACAACTATGCACAAAACATATGCTAATATCAGTGAGTAATGAGTATAATATTCTTATATAAATAAATGCTATAGGTCTATTCAAGTAAGGTGACAGTTTCAGATGTATGTGTCCCCATTCCTTATTTGAACAGACAGCACACAAAAATGCAGAGCTGCTGGCCTGTTTTCTTATAAACTGAGTTAACAGTCAGCTTATGCTACTGTCAAACAAACAGGTACTGCACTCCCAACAGTGTTGTTAAACAGCTGATGTTATCACAGCATTGCAGATTGCAGCCATAGTCATAGAAATTCAAAGACTATATCAGTGAGTCATTACTATGCACAACATAAACAATAATAATATAAAGTATTTCAGTATGGCTCTTCCACAAAATGATATGGCTGAACTTAATCAAGCTAACAGATACAAATATATTTTTGCCCTTGCTCTATGTGGTTTGGAACCCACAACATGTCAAAATTTAGACATGCTCACCAGTTGCTTTACAGGCTGAGCTAAAAGTCAGCATATTATCCTTAAACAAACAGGTAATGCTCTACAAACCCTAGTCTTAGAAAGCTGATTTTATCAGAACATTGCAGATTACTGCCATAGTCACAGAAATTCAAAGACTATATCAGTGAGTCTTTACCAGGCACACCGTAGACATTAAAGTATTGCCATATGTTTCTTCCAAAAAATGATATTGTGGAAGTTAATAGGTAACAAATATATGTTTCCCATATGTGGATTGGAACCCACAGCATGTCAAACTTCAGACACAATAGCCAGTTGCTATACAGACTAAGCTAACACTCAGCAGGTGTTTTTTAGCAATTCTGTGGAAAACAGATGAATATGGAAAATGCAAAAAATTTTTGGACCCGTCATAGTAAAGAAATAACAGCAATCAATACATAACTAAAAACATATGTGTAAGCAATGGGGCAGGCATTAGTTTTTAAATAATATAAATGCATGTGTGCAATTGTTTAGCAGGAATGACATAATGATGTTATATACATGTTTTTATTCCAAAGTGTAATGGTCCAATACGTGATACTGTGGGACAATAACATAAAACAATGAAGTGCACAGTCATCCGTGGCCTAGATGCTATAGGCATCTGTGATGCAAGAGGACAGTGTCTATGTGAAAGTATAGAGTTAGATGTTGTAAAACAAAGGGCATACTTATGGCTATTACACACATTATTAAAAAAATTAACAACAATGGAACAGAAACCATAGTTAAGAGGACAGTATTCACCAAGTCCACTTTTGTCCCCATGAGCTAATTGTCACAGCAGCTAATACATGGTTATAAAAACTTCTATCTGATATATATGTGTGTGTATGTATATATATATATATATATATATATATATATATATATATATATATATATATATATATATATATATATATATATATATATATATAGATATATATATATACATATATATGGTACAGAAAAATATCTGTAAAATTGATAGCGATGCTCAGGTGTTTGTAGAATATTGGCACTTGCTGTAGTGATCTAGGGGCTGCCTTAGAACCTTGGCAATGTTCCTTTGAAGTTCGACTGCATACCTCCGGTGCAGATCATCATAGCAGTGATGAACCTGCACTCCACTGCGATAGATCCCCATCATCCGTTGATGCTTCCTTGAAATCCGGTTCCACACTTCAATCATGGTGAGGTTTTTGGGTCTGGCTCTCATCTTCTTCCAATCTGACATACACTGTAAAAATCTGGGTCATCTCCTCATCAGTCAAGCTGGGTGCATGGACATGTCTCAACCTCCTCAAAGTAGCCACCACAATCCACAAATGTAAGAAGTTTGGAAAATACAAAAACAGAGAAATGCTCACTGAGGTACCATTCAGTTCACAGTTAGCAAAGGTCTGATCAGTAAATCTATCAAAATCAATATTTGAAAGTGACACTGATGTCATGCTATCAGATCATTTGAAAATAATGGGCACATGCCACACAAGGTATCATTTGTCAATACCTATTGGGTGTTTACGCAGTACACCTAGGTGTTTTGATGCATAACAGCAATTTAAGTAGATGTGTGCAAATGGGATTCCAAAAACTTGAATTTTAATAAACCTTATTAATTATGTATGGTGCAAATGGTACTTAAAATTGGGTGCACACAAGGTGCACTTTGATTCTGTGATTTAGAGTGAGAGGTACATTGGCAACTGGTAGTATTTCTGTTGTGGTTATTAGTATCTGTTAAAGTTAGTCATTTCAAAAGGTATATGTTTAAATAAGTATTTACTCAAAATTATATTTTTAACAGAAGTTGTCATAAGTTATTGGAGTAATGTCTTGAACTTTATGCAGACAGATATTGATCATCAAAATAGTTTATTTCAGTCCCATATGCAGTTGTACAGACTTCCATTACAAATATTATGGATCATCTGCAATACTTACTGGCAATGCCTTGCATTCTGTGTTGTAACAATGGAAAGTTATGGATTTTGACAGTGTCCCTATCTAGTTGATGTTGATATTACGGATATTTCTTAATTCACGTCTCCCAACAAAACTGTTAAAAACATGTGCTGTTGCTGTTATGGATATGTCTTCAGTGATGATTCCTAAGGTATTATCTGTACTAGCTCAATATACTAAGGATCTGTACTGTCTGTAGCCTGGCTATGGATCTTGAGGTTTACCCACATGTTCCTTAAGTTTTTCAATTTGTTATTTGTTGTAGCATTTGAATGTGACATGCATGTAGAATCATGTGGGCTAAGGCTGCTGTCTTTTGACCTCCATACAGTATATATGTATTGTCAGGGGGTTGAAAGGACTCCAGTTGCAACTAAATAGCTTCAGGAATTTATTAAAATATAAAAAGCCAGTAAAATAATGTAATTTTAATAAATTCTTGAAGCTGTTTAGTTGTGACTGGAGTCATTTCAACATTTATTACTTTATTATTAGGGGGTTGTAATCCCACTCACAGACTGTAAAGATATTACATGTTATGTTAATTTTACCAATGTTATGTACAAAGGCATTGTTGTTACTTGTAATATGTCACACTAGCATTTATCATACACAGTGTTAGACAGACATCTTCAATGCACCAGAATGCATACTGTTTATCTTGTCATATACTGTTCAAAGAATGAAATTCATAAATGGGCTCAAACATGAATATTATCATGTGCATATCAATGTCTTTCAGATGGCCAATCATCCTAGGGTGACAACTTCTCCCCCCAGGAAAATGATATCAGAAGTGATGCTGTCTGCCAACAGGGAAGGAAACTCCTTGGCTATTCAGGTGATACTGCTTGGATAAATAAAATCTAGACAGACCTCACCAACATGACTGACACACTTGGAGGCTACAACCTACCCCATGATGCCTGTAGATGTCACTGCTAAGATATGATTCTTTGTGCAGCCAATAGAGTGACACATTATGATTGATAGATGCCACTGGTGGTCGACCACCACTGACCCTCCGTGATGACATCACAATATTTCTGACCTCACTGAATATAACAAGAAGGGAGTGATGCATCCATGGTAGTGAGATTGAAGCTGGAGTTCCAGAATGAGCATGTACGCATTTATTTCCATTACAGGGATGTGTATTGATAAAATCCAAAACGATGAGGAGAACACTCAGTTCAAACCAACACCCGAGTTTAATACATGTAAGCACTTTCATTCAGACAAATCTCGTGAATGTCTTCAGACAAATAAATGAACAATTCAAATGCATTTTATACAATTAAAATTAGATGACATCATCACTCTATAACAATTTAAAATGAAGACATACAACCCTAAAATAAATACAAGCTATAAATGTGGTGCTTATAGAATGGTTAGGACACACATTAATGAATTATTCATTGAAGCATCTATAGACATTGATTTGTACAGTTATTTGCATGTTGTAGCCCCAAGGATCCCAAGGATTTTTGGAACAACAAAAATACATACAAGTTTGGAAAAGAAACCCTTTTAGGCCCATAGTAGATGGTAGACAATCTATTATGTATGGGTGTGCAAAGGTTATTCATAATAAGTTGAAGAAGCACCTAATTACCAAAAAACAAATTTGCCGTGACTCATGGGGCCTTCTGGAGCACATTAATAAACCTGAATATGAAGGTGAATACATGAATACAATTTCCTGACAATAGATGTCAGAGATCTATATACAGTTATATCCCAAGACTTTGGTATAGAATGTGTTATGGATTTCTTAGCATCAAAAGGGGTAGAACAAGGTGAAATATACCTAATAGACTTCAACAATTGACTAAGCTTCTGGTGTCATTCTAAGGGGACCCAGTATCTGTCTGCCTGGGATGACATGATTGACAAACCACGATGCTTGTCCAGAGATGGCCTGCACCTGTTGCCCTTGGGATTCCGGATACTGGCTAAGGCTCTTGCCACCCCTATAGTGCCTTTTTTAGGCAAGGTTCAAATGACAAATTCACCACCATAACAGGTACAAGCAAGCAAAATCTGAGGGTAATGCTACTCAATGCTTGAAGTCTAAACCTCAAAATGCACTTACTCGAGGCACTCCTCAAAATGGAGAACATTGACATCTGCGCAGTGACAGAGACCTGGTTCAAGGCTCCAGACAGCACCCCTGCATTACAGGCTATAGTTCATACCACACCTTTCGGCCACCTAACCTGGACCGAAACATATTCATTAAGGATATCCACACCTCCAGGCTAGTTGTCCAGCATAATGCATGAGATTATCCAAGTGCAACTAACTCTGGGCAAGATCGCAATCCAAACTGTAGCTTGGTACAGATCCCCCACCATGCCTCAGGATTTCCACTCCTCATTTCTTGATACACTGGAAAATATTATGGTACAATCTAACACCCTAATAATGGGCAATTTCAGCTACCCTGCCATTAACTGGGAAAACTACTCATGTACCAACTCTTGTGCTCAACGTTTTCTGGAATTCATAAATTCTAACACCTAGGATCATCTTATCCACACCCCCACCAGGGGCAGCAATATCCTAGACCTGGTCATTACCAACATGGGCAACCGGTGTTCCACACCAGATGTCAATTCCTCATTGGTCAGATCCCACCACAAGCTAATCACCCTAGACATCCACATCCCACCCCTACCCCCTATTAGGAAAACCACCGTAAAAAATTTCTCCAAAGCCAACTTCACGCTTCTTAAGACAGAAGTGGCAAACTTCACAACACCCATGCTAATGGACAATAGAGGTATGACTGCCGAATCCTACACAAATGCACTTTATAAGCACTTATACGAATGCATAGATCATGCAATCCCTAACAGAACCAAGATGCTATCCTCCAAAAAAGGAAGCCAATCTGGTGGTCCCCTGCTGTAAACAAACTCTACAACAGAAGAAAGAAACTGTTGCAAAAAAGAGTAAAATCCCATGATTGGAGGAACTCCCTGGTCAGCCTCAGTAAGAAGCTGAGATCCCCTCATTAAATCATCTAAAGCTAGTTACGAAAACAAAATTGCCACTGATTCTAAAGACAACCATAAAGTATTCTATAGCTATGTCAAGAATCTTAATGGCAACACTCAGATCTGCTCTGAGTTACAGCACAATGGCACTAAATATATAGAACCAACTGATATTGCCAACATCCTGGCAGATAGGTTCAGTGCTAACTTTACCCATCTCTCATCCCCTAAAGGGCCCATCTCTAAACCAGAAGAATGCAAAGTGCCTGTAATCATAGCTGCACAGGTAAGAAAAACACACTCTCCAAAGCCAAGAACACAGTATCCATGGGACCTGACAACATCCCAGGCTGTGTTCTACATGAACTACAGAATGAACTGGCAACCCACCTAAGTACCATGTTCAATCATAGCCTCACCTCAGGCTTTGTGCCCACTGAATGGTGTACAGCAATGGTTATCCCACTCCACAAAGGGGGAGCCACCACGGACCCTGGGAACTACCACCCCATTAGCCTGACGAGCCTGGTCTGCAAGGCTATGGAATGTATCATCATGGAACTTATAAACAGTGACATTGGTAATCTCCAAACTCTGGACCTTACCCAGTTCAGGTTTGTAAAAGGCAGATCATGTCTCCTAAACCTGATAGACTTTTTTGAAGCGGTCACTAAAGCCGTGGATGAGGGTAAGGTGGTTCACACAGCCTATCTAGATCTCGCCAAGGCTTTCAACACCATCCCCCACTCTGGGATTATAGATAAACTCACTAAACTAGGTATAAATCCCTATGTCACAAGACGGGTTGCCAACTGGTTCACTGACAGAACCCACACTGTGAAAGTAGCAAACTCCAAATCCAACTTCGGACCAGTGACAAGTGGAGTACCACAGGGTTCAGTCCTGGGTCCTCTCCTGTTTGGTATCTACTTCTCTGAAGTACAGGCTAACACAGAAGGTCTTTGGCTAACGAAGTTCACAGATGACTGCAAACTAGGAGCCATAATCAAAACTCCTAATGATGTAGACATCCTACAAAAGGGCCTCACTGAGACAGATGTCTGGTGTCAAAGCCATGGCCTCAAGCTCAATGCGAAAAAGTGCATTGTCATCCCTTTTAGTAAAAACTCTCTGTACCAATGAACTACCACATAAGCGGTAGTCTACTTAACTCCAAAAGTGTGATAAGAGACCTTGGGACACAGGTGGACAGTAGTCTCTCCTTTGATAATCACATCACCACAGTAGTCAAGAAATCCATCTACATGACACACCTCATCACAAAAGGTTTTTCATCCAGGAAAAAAGAGGTCATTTTTCCCCTCTACTCGTCACTCATTAGACCCATTATAGAATACAATGCCCATTTTGGTATGTACCTCACAAGACATCTACAACAACTGGAAAGGCCACAGAAATACCTTACAAAGAGGATTACTGGCCTCAAACAGATGCCCTATGCTGACCAACTCAAAAAACTCCAGCTTTACCCCGTCGCATATCGCCTACTCAGCGGCTATCTCTGCCTAACATACAAAGCTATGTCAAACCCAGAGCTGTTGGACATGCTCCACTTAAAGAAATCCCAATCCCTCCAAGCTACTTGCTCTAGGGACCTAAACCTTGTCACCACAATAAACAGAACATGCTGGAGGGATAGATTCCTGTCCCAGAGACTTCCCATAAACTACCTATCTATATCAACCAAAGCTCCTCATTAGCACTCTTCAAGAAAAAACTTGATGATTGGATGGGAGATTGGAAATTCACCCCTGGTATCACTTCTGTGGCTCTGCTCGACAGGGGCACAGGAAAATAATTTTCTTGGGTGGTGAAAGCCAGGGTACCATTTGGCTAGGCTTATATAGCCCCTAGGACCAATAGCCTAGTACCTACCCATGAACCTATGAACCTAATAGTGACCCTATTAGACATCATATTAAAAAATAACTTTATACTTTTTAATGGGAATTATTTCCTTCAGAAAAGTGGTGTAGCAATGGGGTCCCTATGCAGAGGTAGTTTTGCCAATATAGTGATGGCACACTAGGAAAAGCAATTTATTTTTAATAACTCTACCCTCTCAAACCAGACTTACTGCTATACTAGATACCTGGATGACATCTTTATAATTTGGAAAAGTGACAGAGAATCTGCTAATAAATTTGTCGAGTACATTAATAGTACCACATATTTCTTACAATTTACACACCAATTTGAGGAAAATACTATTGCTTTCCTGGATGTTCAACTCATGAAGGATGATGTAAATGAGAGGTATCTAGCAAAAATCTATAGGAAAGCCTCTTATTCCAACACTTTCATTCACTTTGGAAGTTCCCATCCCTTCCAAAAGAAGAGGGCTATAATTAAGGGACAATTAGTAAGAGCAGCCCGCATGACATCATTAGAAACAGACTTTGTTGAAGAATGTAATAAACTAAAGGAGATGTTTCTTAAACAAGCATACCCATTTGAACTTATAGACCAATTTATCACTGAAGTATAAATGAAAAGATCAACAGGGTATTTTACTCCGATTTTAAACAAAGGCCTGGCCAGGAGGAGTCTTAATATTAATGACCAGAATAGTTTATGTGAGACCATAGAGCATACCCAAGTTAGTTACATAACAAGCCTTATTACTACCTTCTCAATGGATGCTCAACAGATTAGGACAATTTTATTTAAGAATTGGGCTATAATAACAGAAGACCCTACAATTAGGACTAAAATTGGGGATAAACCAAGAATAGTATTTAGAAGGGGCAAACTATTAAAAATGTATTAGAGCACCCACTTTACCCAGTTGTACATAATCCTGGTATGAGAAAATGCAGAGTTTGCCCTCAATGTAAATTCAGGATGGGGGGGGGCATTTAAGATACGTTGTATTACCTACAGAGTAAGCGATAAATTTAACTGCTCCACGTTAGGGGTTGTATACTTAGCCCAGTGTCAGTGCTATATATAATTTTATATCAGAAAGACCGAAATGCAATTTAAACAGCATGTTTACGGACACCAATATCATATAGGCAAACAAAACATTAACAATACCTTAGAGAAACATGTAGTTGATTATCCAGGTCTATATTAGAAAACTGAAAGAGCAAGTCAGCAAACGTTCACATGAGCGAAAACACCGGGAATCAAACTACAGCCCCCCCACACCCCCCGCTAACTATATATTCCAACTCTGAGGTCACACTACAGTGAGGAAATGGCAAATATCCCACTCCTCACTGTACCCTCGACCCCACAAAAACCCTTTCAATTCCTGGCATTTTCACTCATGTGAGCATTCGCTGACTTGCTCTTTCAGTTATCTAATATAGACCCGATTATCCTGACCACTATTTCCAATATACTATAGTCGAACAAGTTAAGAAAAATATTAAGGGAGGACCATGGGCATTAGATTTAGAATTAAGGGAACTTTTGTGGCAACTGAAAACAAATGCTTTTTCCTTCCCAGGCCTGAATGATTATTGTTCTTTAGGGTGCCTCCTAAATTAAAAGCCTTAGAGAGCTGATTTTATAGCTTGTATTCATTTTTGGGTTGTATGCCTTTAAATTTTAAATTGTTATAAAGTGATGGTGTC
This sequence comes from Protopterus annectens, assembly GCF_019279795.1. Taxonomy (NCBI): domain Eukaryota; kingdom Metazoa; phylum Chordata; order Ceratodontiformes; family Protopteridae; genus Protopterus; species Protopterus annectens. The sequence goes on from NC_056741.1 coordinate 158,207,925, forward strand.
ATCTAATTTTAATTGTAAAAAATGCATTTGAATTGTTCATTTATTTGTCTGAAGAAGTTCATGAGATTTAGCGCTTACGTGTATTAAACTTGGGTGTTGGTTTGAACTGCGTGTCCTCTTCATCTTTTTGGATTTTATCAGTTTGTGGTTTGTGTTGGATTTACAGGGATGTGTACTGAGACAATCACTGCATGTTGCTGTAGCATGCATATTCATGGACTGCTGTTTTTGATTTACCGAAGCAGAGTTGAGTCATGAACACACATCCCCACAGGGTGAAGCTGATTAAGTCTAATTACATGCATTCATACAGACAGAGCAGTTCAAAATACATTTGTAATGCTGTTTTCATTAATATTCACAAGTCCATCTACTTCGGGCCTACAGTGAGTGTCTCTATACTGTTGCTGTGAACACTACCTTGTTGGTGTCTCCAGCTCATTCCATGGCACTGCTGTTTACTGCTATAGTGTTGTTTGTTTACCATTGTATACCACAGGTGCATCCAGTGGAGGGTCAGTATGTGTATTTTCAAGTGCAGACAGACCAGGTGTAACAGCAAAATTGTCATAGCTTTCAACAATGTGTAACATGGGATACCTGCCAGTTTTGTCAATATTTGTCAATACAGGCCCATCTGGTATGCAGTTGCAATGTCTATCATGTGAGTATTTCCAGCCAATATTGTTGTGCTGTACATATGGTGCTGTTAGTATTCTTTTTGCTAAATACATGACTTTGCTGTCCTTTTCTTTACTTTCCCACTGCAGGATCCACAGTACAACCCACAGCCTCTCCACAGCAGGGGTCGGTGTTATGCTATTAAGTATGTTCATAGCTGTCCTTGCTGTTAATCCGGGTTCCTATTATCTTATTGAATTACTGAAACTTTGAAACTATAAACATCGAACACAGTTAATCAAAGTTTCTGCAATTCAAACTTAAAAAAAAGAAAAAAAAAAGGTCAACAGTTAAATAACTGTTGTAAGAAAGCCCCCCTGTACCCCCACACCCCCTGCTCTTTAAATATACCAACTCTGAGATTGCACTACAGTGCAGTAAAGGGAAATATTCCTTTCCGCAGTTAATTAGTTAATTTATGTTTGTTTTTTTGTTTTTTTGTTTTTTGTTTTACGTTTTTGAAATTATGAAACATCGAACATACAAGTTCGATCTTTTGGTGTTTGATGTTTCATGATTTTGATAACGTAATAGGAACTTGTTAATCCAGTAGCTGACATCCATTAATACTGTGTCCTTACTATTCCTAAGTCAGTCTGCATCAACATCCTCAAATGCACATATGAGTGGTATATTAGGGGTCCGAATGGAGAGAAGAAAAGTCAGCAAGCAAAGGAGAGGAGTAGTAGTAGCGCTGAAATTGAATTAATCCCCAAGTCTTGGTGAGTACCTTTGCAAGGTGGACCCTGTTTTCACAAAATCTCACGAAGGTGACACTGATATATAGACTGTATTTATATAGCATATATCATAGACAGAAGTGGGTCAAAAATTAAAAGAGATAGCTGGGTGCACAAGACCCAGGATAAAAAAGTGCCCAATCCTGGTAGGCACACTGGTGCCAGGAGTGGAAAAAATGACAGTGAAGAATCCTCAAAATACGGAAACATTCCTACAATGAGGCCAGGCCAGATCCAGGGGGAGGATGGCGCCCCTGTTGTAGAAGGAAGTAGCAGTCCTCAAAAACTGATAGGCCAAATAAGAGCCATAAAGATGATAGAGTAGACTATTGAGGATAAGAAATAAATTATGTATTGTTACTATTATGCAAAAAGCCCAGAATTACCAGACACAAATTATACAAAATGATTAAGAGAGAAATTAGAGGAAAGAAAAATACTTCCACAAGAAAAATTGTCAGAAGCTCCAAATAAAAATTTGCGTTCATTAATGCAACATATTTGTAAAAAACAGTATATAGATCAAGAAACTTTGATCTGTTTGGAAAAAGAAATCTGAAGAAGTGCAAAAATATAAACAACAAAATCTAGAGATATTTGAAAACTATAAAAAAGAAATATGAACATGGGAAAGGAAGAGAGATTTGATATGGTACAATATTTACGCAAAGGAGAAAGCCAAATTAATCAATGTAAAGAAGACAGCCCCAAAGATATTTGAAGAGAAATACAGGCAAAGGCATCCAGATATGGAAAATTTTACAATAGAAAAAAAAATATTACAAAGATGGAACGTAGAAAAGAAGAAGTTAAAAAATAGAAGTTGAAGTTATGGAGTGCCTGCAAAGAGGAGAATTTGGTGTAGAAGGTCTAATACAGGTTACATCACAGCATGATAGATTGAGTCCCCAAAGTAAGGAGAAACAGGAAGATCAGAAAATATCTGAAGAAGAAATATGGACATGGAAAAGAAACAGATTTAATATGGTGTAATATCTATGCAAAGGAGAAAGCAAAACTAACCAATAAAAAAGAGATACCAAAGATATTACATGGAAAACTTTACAATACAAAAAATAAAAAGACAAAGATGAAAAGTAGAAAAGGAGATTAGAAATGGAGAAGTGAAAGAAATAGAAACTGAGGTTATGAAGTACCTGCAAAGTGAAGGATTCAGTGTAGAAAATCGAATACAGAAAGTACCACAACAGAATAGCGTAATGGATATCAAATTAAGGGGAAACCAATGGAACAGGAAGCAATTGGTCAGGTGCCATATCAAGACATTTTGGAGCCTTTCACAGGAAACCAGCATAAATGTTCACTCGAAGCTAGACAGGAAGGAAAGGAACAGGAAACTGGAAACTCTGATGCAGTCAATGTTGAGGACTGATAGGCCAGTGAGTTCCCATATGACAGAGCAACAGATGGCACAGGATGAAATTGAAAAGAAGGTGCCACAGGAAGATGCTATAGAACTTTCTATATAATGTCTACGGGAAATAAAACAAGGGATATGCCCTCATTTTGGAGGAAAATGAACTAAGAGAAGTGTTGCTTGATTTAATAGACATGAATAGATATATTAAGATCAATGAGAGAAATAGCATGCAGAAGGTCAACAAAAATCAAACAAACTCAGAAGTCTGATAAAACAAATGAATGCAGTTATTAGGACTGTCCATAGAGACCCATGTGATATAACAGAAGTAAACAATATATATTACTGTGCTGCTAAAATAATAACTGATAAAGTTCTACCACAGAACATAGGGTAGTAAGGGAAAGGAAGGGAAGAAATTGAATACCATCATGAAAGTATCGAATAGAGAAAACTATAAAGCAATTAAGACAAGAAGTGCCACTCTTAAAAGACTATAGAAGAGAAAATAGGTCAACAAAAATATTAAGATAGATGTGATAAAAGCAATGCACAGTATTAGAACAGAACAGGAGCTATCATGTTGTTGTTTGTCTTTCGGCTCTTTCCCGGTAAGGGGTCGCCACAGCGGAACTCCAGTCCGCTAATGATTGGCAGTAGATTTTTACAAATCGCTGAGGTGCCAGCTCGACGCCCAACCTTTAACGAAGGCACGCCCATTTACGCATGCATGTCTTTCGAACGCTACCCTACCGTGGGGAGGACATGCAGACTCCACACAGAAGGCACTCCCAAGCCAAGCCGAGAATCAAACGGGAGAACCTCTTGCTGTGAGGTAACAATGCCACCACTGTACCACCATGACAATCCCCAGGAGCTATCATGTACTATCACAAATTACAAACCAAAAATTTCAGCACAGGTAGAAACACTTAGAAGATACACAAATAAATATAAAGGAAAAGTACAAAATAAGCAATTTACAGATGACCCAAAAAAATTTTATAGAGAATTGGGAAATAAGGTAAAAGGAATTCGCAGACTGCCAAAAAAAGAGGAAGTAGATACATTTTAGAGAAGTATCTATGAAGATCCTGTGGAACATAACAAAAATGCTAAATGGATAGAAGTACAAGAAAGAATAACATGTTTAAAGGTACAGGATATGAAATGGGATGAAGTACCATCCAGAGAGATTGAAACAATGTTAAGAAAAGCCTCTAATTGGAAAACCCCAGGCCCAGATGCAGTACCTAACTTTTGGTTAAAAGTATTAACATCTTTGCATGAGGATTTAGCCATGAGTAAGAACTATTTATATGCACACCTCGAACAGACATCGACCTGGCTAACAACAGGCAAAACAATACTCTTACTTAAGAGTGAACCTGCAAGTTACCCTAAAATTATAGACCAGTAACTTGCCTTCCGACGACGTATAAAGTATACATGGGAATTTATGCTGTCAGGGTTTATAGTCATTTAGAAGAAAACTCAATTATGGCAGTAGAACAAAAGGGCAATAAAAGAAAGTCATATCGAACAAAGGACCATATATTGTTAAATAAATTCATACTGGAGAACTGTAAAAAGGAGAAGAATTTAAGTATGTCATGGATTGACTATAAAAAAGCATTTGATAGTATCCCACGTTCTTGGATAAAAGAATGCTTAAAAATATATAAGCTACACCCTACACTGATTGACTACATTACAGTGACCATGAAACAGTGGCAGACGACTTTGCAATTAAGCCACGATAAAGGACAGATTATTATCCCAGGGATAAAAATTCAAAGGGGGATATTCCAGGGTGACTCTCTGTCACCATTGCTATTCTGCCTTGCCATTAACCCATTAAGCTGTTTACTTAACAGCTTAGGCCATGGCTACAATTTGGCTCCTAAAAAACAACAAAGTGTAAAGACTTCTCATCTTCTCTTTGTCAATGATTTAAATTTGTATAGCTCATCAGATGAGGAACTGAAAGCATAGCTGCAGGTTGCCAAAACTTTTTCATATGATATAAGAATGTCATTTGGTCTTAATAAGTGTGAAAAAGCAACCTTTAAAGCAGGAAAACTGCAGCACCAGGAAAACATCAGTTTGAGACAAGATTGTGATATAAAAGAACTTGAGCAAGAGGGAGTGTATAAATATTTGGGAACTGATGAATGATCAGCAATAAAACATGAACAAATGTGAATAAAACTTAGTAAGGAATAATTTAGAAGACTTAAATTAATTCTAAAAACATCGTTGACATCTAGGAACAAAATCCAAGCTATAAACCAATTTGCTCTTCCTGTCCTAACTTACAGTTTTGAAGTGATTGACTGGCCCCAAAATGTGTTGGATAGATTGTGTAAGGACTGATAATACTGTACTGTACCGTAATTAGCTGGAATGAGACTGAGAACAAAAGTCTTCATCTGTTAATTAAACAAACTCACTTTATGGACCAAGTCTTGTGCACTTTTTGAATGAATTCTCCAAACATTGTAGTCCATTCGACAATGCTTTATTAGATGTTCACAATATCTGAATACTGTCTTCATTAATAGTACTGATAAACAATTTGTTTTTAAAGTCACGGCATGTAATATTCTGATTGTCCTGAACAACGTAAACTAACATAGTCTTTATATGACCTGTCTTCTGTACTCAGGCTCAAGTGTCTGTCATCTTCTCTGAGGTAACAGGTCAAATGAACTTACAAACCTTAACTGAACTGCTGTCCTGAACACAACATATTATATTGCTTCAGTCCAGCAATTTTCCTTATTTACTTCTCTTAACCTTGGTCTCAGGCTTTGTCTTGCACGTGCAACATTCCATTAAGGAACATTCTGTAGCTAGCAAACCTGCATCTTTCCCTTGAGAAAAGAACATTCTGTCTGCACACTTTATGCTTATCACTTCCTTTCTAATAAACTGTCTCTCATGCTTGACCAGCAAGGTTATTTATCTTTCTGGTTAACTGTCTTTTATGCATATTTTAGCCTGTCTAATGTCTAATAACTACTTTAAAATGGAAGATCCTAATCTAACAGATTGGATAGGAAAACAAGAAGGATGCTTCATGCTCACCAAATGATTTATAAAAATGGGCATTCCTTCGTTGAAGGTTGGGCATCGAGCTGGCACCTCGGCACCGTAAAAATCTACTGCCAATCATTAGCGGGCCGGAGTTTTGCTGTGATGACCCCTAACTGGGAAAATCCAAAAGAAGAACAAGTGTATACTGAGATTATATATTCCCTGTTCCCAAGGAGGGATGGGCATCCTTGAAATTGATTATATGTATATATCTGCAATTGTGGGACTCCACACATATTTGCTGACCTCACAAGACTCAAATGTAGTGAAAGTATTGAAACATGAGCAGAATAAATTTAAAATGACTTCTCTGCTTAATTTAGCAGAAGCATATCAGCATCAAGCAGGAATGGAAATCAAACCAGAAGTAGATAAAAATCAGGCAGCAACTGAATGTGCCAAAAAACAACAGAAAGAATATAAGGTGAAGGACCAGATGAGAAGGCAAGAAATGTGGAAAAAGCATAAATATAGTTGCAAGTATAGAAAACTTCTGGACAAACCTCATGTTGATCAGGAATAAATGCAGGAATGATTAAGGAGAGGTGAATTAAAACCAAGAGATGAAAGGTTAATATTGGCAGCTCAAGACAGTGGGCTACATACACGCTGGTTTACAAAGTCCATTGAACAGGTGGGAGAAACAGACAAATGTAAGTTTTGTAAAACCAAATTGGAAACATTTGAACACCTTGTTGCTGGTTGCGACATACTAATGGCAGAAGGACTGTATACTGAAAGGCATAATAATGTGGCAGGATTGTTGCATAGGGGATTGTGCAAACATTTTGGTATTGAAGTGGCTGAAAAACACTGGAAACATGAGCCACAAAGCATCATAAAAAATAATAAAGTTTATATTTCTCTGGTTCAAGGCTCCAGAGAGCACTCCTGCATTACCAGGCTATAATTCATACCACACCTTTCGCCCACCTAACCTGGACCAAAACACTAAAGGCAGAGGCGTGTCCATATTCATTAAGGATATCCACACCTCCAGGCTAGTTGCTCAACATAATGCATCTGAAATTATCCAAGTGCGACTAACACTAGGCAAGACTGCAATCCAGGTTTTAGCTTCTTACAGCTCCCCCACCATGCCCCAGGATCCCCACTATTCATTTCATAAGATACTGAAAAATATTAAGGTACACCCCAATACCTTAATTATGGGCGATTTCAACTACCCCACCATCAACTGGGAAAATTACTCATGTACCAACTCATTCGCTCAACGTTTTCTGGAATTCATAAATTCCAACGCCTTGGATCAGCTTGTCCATACCCCCACCAGGGGCAGCAATATCCTGGACCTGGTCCTTACCAATATGAGTAACCGGTGTTCCACCCCAGAGGTCAACTCCTCGCTGGTCAGATCTGATCACAAGCTAATCACCCTAGACATCCATATCCCACCCCCACCACTCATTAAGGAAACCACCATCAAAAACTACTCCAAAGCCAACTTCATGCTTCTTAAGACAGAAGTGGCAAACTTCACGACACCCATGCAGATGGAAGATAGAGGTACGACTGCTGAATCTTACACAAATGCACTGTATAAGCACATACACAAGTGCATGGATCATGCCATCCCCAACAGAACCAAGACGCTATCCTCCAAAAAAAGGAAGCCAATCTGGTGGTCACCTGCCATAAACAAACTCTACAACAGAAGGAAGAAGCTGTTTCAAAAAAGAGTAAAATTCCAAGATTGGAGGAACTCCCTGGTCAGCCTCAGCAAGAAGCTGAAATCCCTCATAAAATTATCCAAAGCCAGTTATGAAAATAAAATTGCCACTGATTCCAATGACAACCACAAATCATTCTACAGCTATGCCAAGAATCTCAATGGCAACACTCAGATCTGCTCTGAGCTACAGCACAATGGCACTAAATATACAGAACCAACCAATATAGCCAACATCCTGGCAGATAGTTTCAGTGCTAACTTTACCCCCCTCTCACCCTCCAAAGGGCCCATCTTAATACTAGAAGAATGCAAAATCCTTGTAATCACAGATGAACAAGTAAAGACTGCACTCGCCAAAGCCAAGAACACAGCATCCATGGGACCGGACAACATCCCAGGCTGCATACTGCACAAACTACAAAACAAACTGGCACCCCACCTAAGTACCATGTTCGATCATAGCCTGACCTTAGGCTATATGAATACTGAATGGCACACAGTGACAGTTATCCCACTCTAAAAAGGGGGTGCCACCACAGACCCCAGAAACTACTGCCCCATTAGCCTGACGAGCCTGGTCTGCAAGGCCATGGAACATATCATCTTGGAGCTTATAAACAAAGACATAGATACCCTCCAAACCCTGGAACCCACTCAGTTTGGGTTTGTAAAAGGTAGATCATGTCTACCAAACCCGATTGACTTCTTTGAAGCAGTCACCAGAGCCGTAGACGAGGGCAAGGTAGTGCACACAGCTTATCTTGACTTCACCAAGGCTTTCGATACCATCCCCCACTCTGCAATTATAGATAAACTCACTAAACTGGGCATAAATCCCTATGTCACAAGATGGGTGGCCAATTGGTTCACTGACAGAACCCACACAGTAAACGTAGCTGACTACAAGTCCAACTTCAGACCAGTGATGAGTGGAGTACTACAAGGTTCGGTCCTGGGTCCTCTCCTGTTTGGCATCTACTTATCTGAATTGCAGGCCAACACAGAAGGTCTTTGGCTAACAAAGTTCACAGATGACTGCAAACTGGGAGCCATAATAGAATCACCTATTGATGTAGACATTCTACAAAAGGGCATCACAGAGACAGATGCTTTGTGTCAAAGTCATGGCCTCAAGCTCAATGCCAAGAAGTGCATTGTCATCCCCTTTGGGGAAAACTCGGTAGCCATGAACTACCACATAGGTGGTAGATCACTAAACACCAAAAGTGTGATAAGAGACTTCAGGACACAGGTGGACAGTACTCTCTCCTTTGATAACCACATTGCACAGTAGTCAGGAAATCCTTCTACATGGCACACCTCATCACAAAAGGGCTCTCCTCTAGAAAAAGGAGGTCATTGTTTCTCTCTACTCATCCCTCATCAGACCCATTATAGAGTACAATGCCCCATTTGGCATGTATCTCACAAGCACCTAAAACAATTGGAAAGGCCACAGAAATACCTCACTAAGAGAATTACCAGCCTCAAACAGATGCCATATGCAGACTGTCTCAAAAATCACCAGCTCTACTCCATCGCATATTGCCTACTCAGAGGCAATCTCTGCCTACCATACAAAGCTATGTCAAACCCACAGCTGTTGGACATGCTACACTTAAAGAAATCTCGATATCTCCGTACCACACACTCCAGGGACCTAAACCTTGTTACCACAATAAACAGAACATGCTGGAGAGATAGATTCCAGTCTCAGAGATTTCCCATACTCTGGAACAAACTACCCATTCATGTCAAGCACAGCTCCTCATTGGCCCTCTTTAAGAAAAATCTTGACGACTGGATGGGAAATAGAAAATTCACCTCAGGATCACTTCTGTGGCACCGCTTGACAGGGGCACACGAAAATAATTTTCTTGGGTGGTAAAAGCCAGGGAACCTTTTTTTCTAGGCTTATATAGCCCCCAGGACTGATAGCCTAGTACCTACCTATGAACCTATATCACATGGGATCAGCCATTGCCAACAGTTCAAAAGGTTGATGCCAGAAAACTGGATATAGTGGTCCAAGAAAAGAAGACAAGAGTAGCGCTGATCATTGAAATCGAAACACCCAGTGACTACCGTGTCTTGCATGCAGAGAGACACAAAGTCATAAAGTATCAGGATGTGCAGGCAGAAATGAGAGTAATATGGAAGAAAGATACCCAGACAGTTCCAATAGTAGTAGGAGCAGCAGGTTTTATAAAAAAATAATCTACAGTCGTATTTAGATATGTTACTAATCCATGTAACTCCATGCGAAGTGCAGAAGGAGTCATTACTGGGCACATTACAGGTGCTGCAAAGAGCACTTTTGGCTAACATCAAAGATTGAAACAATACGAATTTCATGAACTTTAATTGTACTTTGACTTAGGAATGTGGTCCATTCCTGTCATGGTATTAGAAACCCAAAAGATTTGGAGAAATTAAAAAAAGACTGGTATGTGCATGTCACACATTCTGTATGTTTTAATTGTGTTCACCTGGTTAATGGCGTAAATGATGTGATCAGGAAAGGTTGCTTTTTTTCCTACACTAGATGAAGCTCATCCCTAATCAACACCACCATCTTTCCATGAGTATTTGCCAGGTGTGTGTGTATGTTGTTTTTTTTTAACACATCACATATGTCATGTATGTTGGCCATGTAAACAGATTATATACTTTTATTATGCATTATAATAATAAATGAACGTACAGTAGACTGCAAGTGAAGTCATTATTATTTTTTCTAACATTGCAGTGAGCTATATTTGTCATACATCTTTCATGATATCCATCCTGTGATGTACACACATTGTCCTGATCTGTGTCTTTGTATCTTGCAGCATGTCAACTATCTGTATCATCCAGCAGTCCATCCAGTGATCATGATGTTGTTCATGGTGTGTCTCAGCATGGTATTATGGCCTCTGTCACAGGACCTAGAGTTGTTTAGAGAGTCCATCCATAAGGCTGACAGTGATGCTGCAGCAGATGTATCCTCAGATGTGCAGGTCCACTTGTCTAGCCATTCAGAAGATACTGCCACAATGGATGTTGAACAGGATGAGGCCGTTGACTAACACACCACAGTTGAGAGCACTGCTACTCGCAGTTCCACACAACCAGGAACAGGGCATCGTGGTAGACATAGGCAAGAAGATGTCATGCATGGCCAGGTGTCTGAGGGTGTTCACTTCATGCTGCAGGCAAATGAACGGTCACAGCAGCGGCATCGGTCAAATGTCAATGCACTTGCCCATGCCACAGATCATGTGCACACCAGCTATGTGCCATGCAAAAAGGACAAGAGCACAGACATGGCGAGATTATGGCTGCACTGGCCACTCAGAATGACAGTCTGCTAGCAGAGACAAGGTCGTTGGAAGCCCTGGCCTCTACAGTACTCCAGCAGTGTCATACTACCAGCAGGATTCTGCATTCCATAACTGTGGTCAGCAGATTCCAAACTGAACGATGCAGGTCACCTGTCCACAGAATCGCCATTGGCAATTGAGAATCACTGTCTGTGTTCCAACTTGCACAGATGTCAACTGCTGTCCCATCTGCTGTAGTCCCACTAATCACAAGGCCTTCAACTCACAATCATGCTCCTTCATCTAAACATGGTGTTGTAGCCCCATCCATCTATTTTGTGTAGCAACCAAGGCAAGATTTGTCTGCATATGGTCAAGTCAAGGCAGAGTGTACCAGGGTGTGAGATGTCAGTGAGGTCACCCAAGACTGAGTTAGAGTGTGTCCAACAGTACAGTACACATAGCTGGCTCATATTATTGCAATTTCACTGTACTGTGATATATGTTTTCTGAAATGAAAATTTCTGCACTATGGCCTGTGTGATTTCTCTTTTTTATGTTATTATATTGCAGAGATATGTATGTGTAGCACTAATGTGTTTCCATTATTGTTTACCATACAGTGATATAATAATCTGAGTGTGCATGCATACCTGTGTCAGTTGTGCCCTGAGCTGATGATCTGTCTTTTGGCACATTTTCATATGTTCATGTTGGAATATGTTATGATTATGTTATGTGTGATGCTCATTGTGTACATCTAGTGGGTACCTGCCATCAGATGCAATCTGTCCTGCTATGGTGGCACAACACCCGAACATCAGTGATCAGTTTGTATACTCATGTACATGTGGCTTGTCGTGACTTATATAATTGGGTCAGATGCTGCAATGTTGCCTGGGCCTGCATTTGTGGTCACACCTTACATTGCCACACCTGTGACTTCTGTCCCATATATATTCCTGTTTCTTCTCTGATACCTGTGAGACATCCTCTTCAGACATCTGGGGTTCTTGGGGTAGTTTACCCACACCTGCAACTGTAAGGCTGCCATGTGCTCTGGTTAGCATGTTGTACAGCATGACGCATGCTGCCATCATTAATGCTACCTTCTCAGGTGTGTATTACCATACACACCTGGATGTGTAAAGACATCTGCACCTAGCTTTCAGTACACCAAACACACACTCTATGGTGTTTCTGATTGTTGTGTGTGCTGTACTGTAGTCCTCATGTGGAGGGTTTGATAGTTTATGGCATGGGGTCATTAGCCATAGCTCAAGTGGATAACCACAGTCACCTGTTGTGGGAAATAAAAACATATTGTTATAATGGATATTTTTGAGAGGGGTATTCCTAAATTGCATCCTAACTGTTCTCCTGTACTTACCCAGTAGCAGTCTATCAGGTATTTCACCTTGCTGTAATGCAGCCTTCAGTCCACTTTCCTTTCAAATGGCAGCATCTTACACACTTCCAGGGTGTGTTGTCATGATGTTTGTTACACTGCCATCTCCTGCATGCACAACTTGGTAGTTGATGGATGGCCATCCCTTTCTGTTTATGCATCAGTCTGCTTCTGGATGTACTGGTGTCTTGATAGGCATGTGTGTGTGCAATCTATTGCACCAAGTACATGTGGGATGTTTGTTATGTTATAGAGCTGGTGCATTACAGTTCTCCGCTCCACCGGAGTGGATGGAAAATGTATTTCGTCATCCACCTTACAGCATCTGCACCAGGAATGTGCCAGGATATGACTGGCAGCTGCCTGTGGTACTCCCATAGCATCCCCCATGTGTCTCTGGAATGTCCCAGATGCAAGTACACCCAAGCTGAGACACACTTTGCTTTCAAACAGGATGGGGTTTCCACATAAGGTCTGCACAGACATATAAGGAGCACTCATGTTGCAGACGGACCTACTTTGAAACGTCGCAGCACATTTCATCAAACTTCAGTTTGCTGAAACAAAAATTGCTACAACTTAGAAACTCCAACGGTGAAATTTTCCTTGGGTAAGTAAACATTCACCCTATCTTACACAAAGGAGGGGGGGCTACACCTCCGACACCCCCCAGTGTAGAGGGCTGCACTCCCCACAACCCCCTGACTATATATACCAACTCCAGGATTGCACTACAGTGGAGGAAAGGGCATGTTGGGCAAGTGATTACTTATCCTAGGAAAACTGTGCCGTTCGGGTTTTTAAGTTTTTGTGATTTTCTTCTCAAGTAAATGCCATTCGATGATATGGGCTACAATGTCTCAAAATAGATCTGTTGCAGACAGCCTGCACTAGTTGTTTGCCTAGATGGTACCTGTCAATTATTTGCTGATCTGACAACTGGTTTAGTTGCTTCCTTGCTCTGCTCTAGCTGGCTGCCTTCTAGGATGCACAGCCTCATTTATGGCTTGTATCGCTGCAGCCTGTTGCAGTTTATTAACAGGAGGTTGCATTTTTATATATTTTTTTTCCAGTTTTGTTATGGATTTCATACTCAAATATTTGTATGAATTCCTTGGCATCTGGAAAGTATGCACTGAGGAATTTAGAAATGGAGTCAGTGTGGGTTTCATTTGAGTTACATTGTGTGCGTACACTGTGTTTTGGAATTAGACCGGCATCCACGGAATCTTTAATTATCCTACACTGAATACTTACGTACTCAGTCTACACTCAGCATGACTTCCAGAATCGCATCTGCACCAGATGAGCTGAAGTTTTCCTTCGGCATGCAGCACTGTCCACGTATAACTTCTGAGAGCTTTACAGAATCCAGCCCAAAGTGTCCCTCATATAACATATTTATTGCACGTCTACATTTTTCACTCACATAATCTTTTGCTTAACATCATTTCTCCTTCCAGCTATTTATAAACTCTGACATCCTTCACTCCACTCAAAGATCCTTTCCACGTATACAACATAAAGCTGTAATTATAACACAGTGAGAGTTGTCTAGATTAATTGTAAATAATGTATATTGTAATTGTTCATAGGTTCATAGGTTCATAGGTTCATACTAGGCTATCTGCCCTAGGGCATTTATAAGCCTAGCCAGAATGTGTTTGGCTTTCGCCACCCATTTTAAATTAATTTTGCTATGCCCTTTTTCAAGGTTAGTATACTGTGCCTCTGTCTAACAGTGACACAGAAGTGATACCCGGGGTAAACCTATGATCTCCAATTCAACTCATCAAGATTCCTCTTGAAGAGAGTCACTGAGGGACTCTGCCTAACCTGGACTGGGATTTTATTCCAGAGTGAAGGGAGCCTCTGGGTTATGAATCTGTCCTTCCAGCATGTCCTATTTATTTCAGTGCTGAGGTTCAAGTCTCTCGAGCGCATAGCTCGATGAGATTTGGATTTTCTGAGGTGCAGCATGTCCATTAATTCCGGGTTGGACATGGCTTTATACATCAGGCACAGATCGCCTCTGAACAGGTGGTATGCCACTGAGTAGAGCTGGAATTTCTTTAACCGGGCAGCATATGGCATCTGTTTGAGCCCTTTGATCCTCTTGGTGAGATACTTTTGGGGTCTTTCCAGTTGCTGCAGGTGTCTGATAAGGTACATCCCAAAAGGGGCATTGTACTCAATTATGGGCCTGATGAGGGATGAGTAAAGAGGCATGATGACCTCCCCTGATCTAGATGTGAATCCCTTCATGATTAGGTGGGCTATATAAAATGTTTTTCTAACCACTTTGGTTACGTGGTTGTCAAATGAGAGATTGCTATCAACTTGGGTCCCCAGGTCCCTAATTACTTCTTCTGTACTTAATGGATTACCACCTATGTGGTAATTTGTGGGCACTTTGTTTTTGCCAAAGGGGATGATTATACACTTTTTGGCATTTAGCTTGAGGCCATGGCTCTGGCACCAGTTGTCTGTTTCTATGAGGCTCTTTTGGAGGATGCTTGTGTCGGCTGGAGAGTCGATTATGGCCAGTTTGCAGTCATCTGCGAACTTGGTCAGCCACAGTCCTTCCATGTTGGCCTGTACCTCCGAGAAATATATACTGAACAAGAGAGGTCCCAGGACTGAGCCTTGTGGGACACCACTTGTAACTGGTTTGGAGTCTGACATGGCTCCAGCAATTCTAACCATGTGGGTTCTATCCTTGAGCCAGTTTGCAATCCATCTAGTGACATAGGGGTTTATATTTAAGCTGGTGAGCTTATCTATAATGCCCGAGTGGGGTATTGTATTGAAGGCTTTTGAGGTCCAGGTAGGCTGTGTGGACCACCTTCCCCTCGTCAATGGCCTTGGTGACTGTTTCAAAGAAATCAACCAGGTTTAAGAGGCAGGGTCTGCCCTTAACAAAGCCGAACTGGGTAGGATCCAGTGTCTGTAGGTCCCCAATATCTTTATTTATGAGGTCCATGATGATCCTTTCAATAGCTTTGCAGACCAAGCTAGTCAGGCTTATGGGGCGATAGTTTCCAGGATCTGTTGAGGCACCACCTTTATGGAGAGGGACCACTGTTGCTGTACGCCACTCTTTGGGCACATATCCTGTAGGAAGGCTGAGATTGAACAGTAGTTTTATGTTTGGGTTTAGCTCTTCTTGGGAGTTCATGTAGGACGCAGCCCGGGACACCGTCTGGTCCCATTGATGCTGTGTTTTTTGCTTTGGAGAGGGCGGCTCTTACCTGAGCATCTGAGATGTCAGGGGCAGCACTCTGCTGGGATAGATATTTGCCCTTTTGGTGGGAGGGGAGTTTGCGCTGAACCTGTCAGCTAGGATGTTGGCAATGTCTGTGGGTTCAGTGTATTTTTTGTCATTTTGGACTAATTCTGAGCATATCTGGGAATTACCACCCAGGTTCCTAACATAACTAAAGAAAGCCTTGTGATTATCCTTAGTGTCCTGTGCAATTTTTCTCTCGAAGCTGGCCTTAGACAATTTTATGAGTGCCCATAGTTTTTTGCTAATACTGATCAGTGATGCCTTCCCTTTTTGTGATTTTGCTCTGTCATTTAGTAGCTTCCTCCTTCTATTGTATAGTTTATTTATGGCTGGGGTCCACCAGACAGGACATCTGCCTTTGGAGGATTGGGTCTTGGTTTTATTTGGGATCGCATGATCCATGCATTCCTGAAGGTGTTCATAGAATGCGTTTATAAAGGATTCTGCGGTCTGGGCCGTATTTTCCACAGGCCCGGGGGCTTTGAAGGATTCCACCTCGGTTCTGAGGAGTGTGAAATTTGCTTTAGAGAAGTTTTTCACTGTGGTTTTCTGGGCAGGGGGTGGGGTCGGGATGTGAATATCCAGTGAGATTAGTTTATGGTCTGATCTTACCAGTGAGGGATACACATCTGGTCTGGAGCATAGAGTCCCCATGTCGGTGATGATCAGGTCTAGTATGTTTTCTTCTCTTGTGGGAGTGGTAACAAGTTGTTCCATAGCATTTGAGTTTATAAATTCTAGGAACCTTTGGGCTAGGGTGTTGGAGCTAGAGTAATGCTCCCAGTCTATGTTTGGGTAATTGAAGTCGCCCAATATAATGGTGTTTGGAGAGACCTTCATATTTTCCAGTGTTCTCAGGAAGGCCGAGTGAGGATCCTGGGTTTGGAAGGGTGGTCTGTAGCAGCCTATAAACTGGAAGGCAGTTTTACCCACTGTTAGTTGCACATGGATAGTCTCTGATGCTTCATGCTTTGCCACCAACCTGGAGGTGTGGGTATCTTTGATGAATATCGATACTCCCCCTCCTTTTGTGGTTCGGTCCAAGT